>NW_013665977.1:345510-369592 GCF_000517525.1 Limulus polyphemus | reverse complement strand
AACAATATCTTTTACCCATAACCTTCTATAATGCCACGAACAATAATATCTTTTACCTATAACTTTCTATAATGCAATGAACAATAATATATTTTACCCATAACTTTCTATAATGCCACGAACAATAATATCTTTTACCTATAACTTTCTATAATCCCATGAACAATAATATATTTTACCCATAACTTTCTATAATGCCACAAACAATAATATATTTTACCCATAACTTTCTATAATGCCACGAACAATAATATATTTTATCCATAACTTTCTATAATGCCACGAACAATAAGTGCTAACTGGCGTTCGATTATGTACACCAATTTTACGGTTATTTTTGTGTGTGTGTGTATATGTTTTTAACTCTTGTAACAGATAACCAACGTTCCTGAAAAACGACTAATTGATTTAAAAAGTTTTCATTGACCGAACAGAAACTAGATTTTCTTTGTAATTGATTTTTTGTTGTTGTTGTTGTTGTTACTTTTTCGTTTGTATCAGAATCAAAACTAATCTTCAAGCCAAGAGAACTTTTAGCGTGGATACAATAATGGAAACTGGGGATGACAGCGACACCTTCCGAACCGCTAGGGAACGAGACAGAGAAGAAAAACGTAACGTTTGAGTTTTATCTTCTAAAGTTAGAATTTATTTTACAGAGATATTCCCGACCTCCATATATTCTAATTTTTCAGATATTTTTATTTCTTTCTCTAAAATCTTCACTTGAAATTTTAAGAAGAATAAAAGTTTACCTCGCGTAATCAAACACTTTCTCAAAAATGTTCTCTCTATGATAGCCCCCATCCCCTGTAACGTCAAGAACGTACTGCATAAAGTCATTGGTCAAGAAACACCGTAATGATCTTCGTAAAATGGGTACGGAAGACGTAACTAGCTATTAATTCATGGATAAATGTAAACTTTGAGTCATTATAAACAAACATGCAACGAAAGTTTAAGTAATGTATCTGTGCAGTCAGGTTGTGAATCTAGTGAAACTAAGGAATGTAGGTACTTATTATCATTTATTAAGTTTGTTAAAAGGACGTCTGAAGGTTTGTTCGGAATTTTTGACGTATTATTTCAGGCTTTTATTTGACTGTTTAAATTATGCCCCATAATTGTTTGCCTTCACTGTAGATCTCTACTTCTTAACTAGTAAATTAGTATACAATAAATATATATTCTTATAGGGGGATAATAATTCTCTAGTTTATAGCTGCACTGAAGATAGACTGTTATCTTCGGTGATATTCAGAACTTCCGAATATTACAATCATACATTTGATACATGCCAATTTGGAATCAAAGGTAGCAAGTCTGAATGCTACAAAGTTTGAACTCTGAGATATCAAATAATAATAAAAACACTGGTACGGGTAACTCTTTATTGTCAAAACTAGCTCTGCAATTAATCTATTCCTCCTGCACTCTCTTGCCGTGGTTGTACTCGTACCAGTGGAAACAAAGATACCTTCCCAGGTGAAGAGGTTCAACCCTGGGTTGCTTTCACGGGCTTTGCTTGCAACACGTGATGAATAACGATTGGGCTGATAGGGCTAACCTGAAACATTTGCACCATCTTGTTGGTATAGGTTATGGTAAATTCTGGTGCCTTAGTAACCAGTGTTTCCTACATTACCACTAGTGTGAGAAGTGTTGTCTATGGGTCAACCATTATCTACTCATCCATCTATTTTCAACTGGTAAGCTCCAGTACAGCTTCCAGTATAGTGATAGGGTATATGGCCACTTGAATAAACTCACTTGCAATGTCTGAAGTTGAAACTAGATACTTGCAGTAAGGGACTACTTTCAATTACTTAATTTTCTTTTATTTATTTATTTAAAAACGAAAATAGCAAACTACGGTGACTGTCTATTAACAGAGTATTCATAGATAAAAATCTTGTGTTCTAAATTCTCCAACAACACAATATTTGCACATAACATAACCGAGCATAGGTATTTACACATATGTCATGTGTTTTGAAATATAGCTAAAGATTTAAATAATTCTTACAAATGAAAGACTGTATATACATACACAAAAATGACACTTTTTGTTTGCAAAATGGACCATATAACGCCAAATATTCAGACACCCGATTATATTTGTGAAATTATTAAAACAGATCATCCTTTGCTATTAATATATGTTGTTAATATTGTGTATTTTATTGCTAGCCATACTTCGTGTAGTGTATGGTGAGTTTCCTGCACCATAGATCCTCAGGATGAACTTTTTCCTCCTTATCTTGATTCACCTTCTAAGTTGGAAGAAACATCACATCAGGGGCACATCATATCATTATGAGTGACGTCATTTTTTCAACACTTTTCTTTCTCGTTGGTCATATATTCATCCAGTTCTGTAGTGACGTTTCAGGCCAAATCTCCTCAAACTAACTTGTTTGGTCAATATTAAACGTAACTCTATAAATAGGGTTGAATATCATACTTTGCTGACCAATTATTTGGAAGACCTAGTAAAGGGGAGTCAACTTTAGGTGAGCTACAGTCGCTATGTTTAATATAAATACAATGACTTTAAGGTGAGTGGCTGCCTACCTGCTGATTAGTGCTAACCCCCCCCCCCCAATACTAACTCCACTAAAATGTCTTTCTTCTTCAAATGTCAGGCAGTAACTGTCTCTAGCTAGTGATATTCAGTGTTGTTGACTTTCACTAATCTTCAGGACGGTCCGGCATGACTAAGTGGTTAGGGCGCTCAACTCGCGGGTTCGAATCCCCGTGCCACCAAACATGCTCGCCCTTTCAGCCGAGTGGGCGTTATAATGTGACGGTCAATCCCACTATTCGTTGGTAAAAGAGTAGCCTAAGATTTGGCGGTGGGTGGTGATGACTAGTTGCCTTCCCTCTATTCTTACACTGCTAAATTAGAGACAAAATTCAAAACAAACCAAACCACTCACCCTACCTAATCTTTTGAACAAGTGTCCTAGTTTTGTCGAATAGCATGCGACAACCTGAGCCTGGTAGTCCAACAAGTGTAACGATTTTCATTGTTTCATGTGTCATTATGATGTCTTCCAAGTATTCACCATCATTTAACGAACTTTGACCATTTGTATTACCATTTTAGCCATCTCAATCGATCATGAATACTATAATAACACAGGCCTGCGAATTTAAACTTAATAAAAGTTGTTTTGGTTTTAATAACGGATTTTTCATAATTCAGCTACATAGATTTCGAAAATAATACTCTTTTTTTTTCTATCACGTAAGGAGTTTTTTACAAATCGGAAAGAAAAAAACTCTTACTTAGTTCAAATTATTATTTCGGTTACCACAATGAACATGTTTTATTATTATGTTTGTTAACAAGAATACAAACAACATTGATGTCAAACGAATATGCATCCTCATTCATCTTGATTTTTTTAGGTGAAATCTACGTCTTTTAGTCTCAAAACTACGTGTTGTAATCTTTCTTATATGTATTGCGTTATTACGTTTTGTGAAAAATCTGTACGTGATGGAGAAAAATGGATATCATTTTCGGATTCAGCGTACAGGAATTACTGTAGAACATGGAAAGATTTCAAGACAATAAAACCTTCGCAGGCCTGTGTAATTAGTGGCATAAGTATGCCCGCGCAACCTCCGCAATTGCGGGGGGTGGGGGAAGAAGGACCTGACAGTATTATAATAATTACCGACAAAGGGGATATATATATGGGGCCCAAATACTTTTTATGCCGGGGGGACATCTTTTGTAGTTACGTTGACAATAATGTTATAGTCTTCACTATCCAGTATGAGACATAATTTTGCAGACACAAGCTTGTCAAAGCTTGGCCCATTTAGATCTTGTGGAATGCTGAGCTAAGTGCTTAAGATTTAGTTAATACATAGGCCAGTGCCTGGAAGAGCACACACTAACTATTTTCTTGATAAAGCTTAAAGTAACAAACATATGTTGATCACCCTTCACTGCTTTAGTTAATGTTTTTGTCGAGATCTATTTCAGGGGCGATCCCGCTTCCCTTGCTGAAATTTATTATTAAATGGATAATGATTCTTCCTGGCAATAAAAATTGTGCAATTCCTCGTTCTTCTCTGTGTACTGTGCCATGCTGTTGGATTACTACACCTCACTACCATATAGACTCTTAAGGGTCCTATCTTCCAAGTATTTCAAATTGTTTGCTAGATTTCTGCATGAGCTCAAGGATTATCAGCTACACCAGTGGCTCATTTCAACACCTTTATGGCGAATGTTACCAATAGAACATTCATCTCAACACCTCTAGTTCTCAGTATTAGGCCCAAAGACCACCATAACCACTACTGTGTTACTTAGACACACTGAAAGGTTGATTGATACATGTTTGTAATTCCGCTTAATGGAAAAGACAGTTAATTGGGCATATGACAGTTTCTTCTAACATTAGCAACAGTCTCGGGTATAAAAATCATTGCTACCACTTGGCATCTGTTAAGCATTACACGTGCAGTTTTTGAAGATTTGGAGGTGGGGGAACATTTATAAGCATCGAAGAAAGTCCTTCAGCATTTTCATACCAGACCAATTTTCAGTGATACATGTGTGCGATGTATTCATTTATTTCCAATGCAATAATACCAAATAAATGAATACATCGCACACAGTCACTTCCTTTATGTAATAATGTATAACAGGAACTGTTAAAGGAACAGAAGCACCGCATATATCAGTGGCCCTATACAAGTATAGATATTGCACACAAAAATTGAACTATAGGGTAACTACAAATGTGAGAAAATTTCGCCTATTTCACTAAATGTGATGCCAAGGCAACAGACGGAAATACAAAGTAGGCATATTTCCCAACATTTTAGTGTCAAAAAGGTAAACGGTGTGTGTGTGTGGAACATCCAAAATTTTAGGGGCTCAATTGACGGACTACAATGCTTAAGGGTAGCAACCAATTACTTGGGATCAATACTAACCAGTTTAACTGGTCATTTGGTCAAACCTCTTCCTTATCGATTTCCTTAATTCAGATTCCGGCCTCAGTCATCTATAATCCAACCTTGACATACACTGATTAACTCCTGGAAATACACACTACATACAGTGAGCACATAGACATGGATGGCGACTCTACCTCGAAGGACACCAGACAATAGTTTCTATTTTTGTCTTCTAGATGAAGGAAGGGACTAAACAGTTGGTAATTATCTGCCATTTCATCTGGTAATGTGCTATATAAGTTAATGAAGATTATCTTGGATGCAGTAAGTCAAACTGTGGTTGTTGTTCAATAAATTACCATGTGGTATTTCTATCCTTTGTTGGATCATCAGCAATAAACTGCAGTAAGTCAAACTGTGGTTGTTGTTCGAGACATGTGATATTTATATCTCTTGTTGGATCATCAGTAACAAACTACGGTTAGTCGAACTGTGGTTGTTGTTCGAGACATGTGGTATTTCTATCCTTTGTTGGATCATCAGCAATAAACTGCAGTAAGTCAAACTGTGGTTGTTGTTCGAGACATGTGATATTTATATCTCTTGTTGGATCATCAGTAACAAACTGCGGTTAGTCAAACTGTGGCTGTTGTTCGAAACATGTGGTATTTCTATCCTTTGTTGGATCATTAGCAATAAACTGCAGTTAGTCAAACTGTGGTTGTTGTTCGAGACATGTGGTATTTATATCTCTTGTTGGATCACCATAAATAGGCTACAGTAAGCCAAATCCTGGTTTCTGTACATGAAAGTGCTATGTGGTACGTCTATCCCTTGTTCGATCACCAAAAATAGGCTACAGTAAGCCAAATCCTGATTATTGATCAAGAAAATACTATGTGGTACGCCTATCCCTTGTTGAATCACCAAAGTAAGCCAAATCCTGGTTGCTGTGCATGAAAGTGTCATTCTGTACCTTTATTTCTTATTCAATCACCAACAATAAGCAGCAGTAAGTTACAGCTTAAAAATCTGGAAAGGCAAATAAACCTCCTAAACTTGGACTTGGAGACAATAAACCTAATAGTATTCTATAACAAAACAGTGCATTTTTACAGGTAAATATGTAAAATCTTTTAAAAAGGGCACTAAACATTAGCGCAATGTAGCCGTGTAAATGTGGAATGGGTTAGCTTAGCGTTTTTTTAAACTTAGATTGTGAGACTATAGTAGATGAGAGAGAAAATTAATTTAGTTACTAAATTAGTCAAAAGGGAATTTTAGATCTGGTTGTTTTGAAAATCTATAACTACCGGGAAGTAATTCATTACACAATAAATGTAACTCATTTGAAAACAGTTGATTATATAACATAAGAAGGTTTTGACAAAAGGAACGCTACCACTGACGACTGCATCATAGATGAAGTTGATATTTCCGAACTGTACTGTCGCACTGTAGCCCAATTTGTTATGCCTGTTTTAAGCCAGAAAGAAAAAAATCGGCTGATTGATTGCTGTAAAGTTGGAACATCAGATACCAAACCTAAAAACAAAATTATCAAATGTTACACCTAATCCTTTTATCACCAAACCAATCCTTGCATCCCTTAGGTTCATAATGTAGTTCGGCTAATTAGCATATGAACATTCTCTGGACATCAAATCAATGAGTGAACAATAGATATTGGGTATTACTGCGGCTACTTTGTGAAAGTATTTGCATTGGGACTGTTTTAGATAGAGATAGACTACACAAAACAAAGTAGATGTGTTTATTTTGAATTTACAAGAGTGAAATTGAATTAGATTGATGGAGTTTGCCTTGGGATACCATAAAGTTTTGTTTGTTTTGAGTTTTGCGCAAAGCTACACGAGGGCTATCTGCGCTAGCCGTCCCTAATTTAGCAGTGTAAGGCAGCTAGTCATCACCACCCACCGCCAACTCTTGGGCTACTCTTTTACCAACGAATAGTGAGATTGACCGTCACTTTATAACGTCCCCACGGCTGAAAGAGCGAGCGTGTTTGGTGGGACGGGGATTCAAACTCGCGACCCTCAGATTGCGAGTGGAGCGCCCCCACCTGGCCATGGATACCATAAAGAAATACGATGTTTATAATAACAAGCGTAGTTAATATTAGCAGTGTTCTTGCTGTGTTACTAAACATAATATATTTAACAATACGATACTATGTAAAATTTATTTGAATAGACATTTATAATTCAGATTGAGAGCAATATATGAATTATTAAAATTACCGCGTCCGTTGTTTAGTCAGGATGCCCTATTTTACCAGTACGAGTTTCATAATGCATAGGAATAAGCTGATTGTTAATTAATATAGATTTTATTGTCGATTCACAGTAGTTTAGCATCGTTAAAATCATTTTCAGACACGAATCTAGTTTCATTAGTGAAATAAAAAATATTTTTCTTAACCTTAATAGTCATACTGTATGACTGTATCACAAACGCTCTTAGTTATTCGTAGCCAAAACAACTGTTAATTGTCATACTGCATGACTGTATCACAAAGTTATCCGTAACCCAAATTGATGTTAGTAGTCGTAACCAAAATTACTACTAGTAGTCGTACTGCATGACTGTATCGCAGTTATCCAATTGCTAGCAAGGATAATGAATGACTGTATCGCAGAGACTCTTAGTTATCCTCAAAACAAAATTGTTCTTAAAATTCATACTGCATGAAATCCCGAAAGTTTGTCGTTCTTTTTGGCTTCCCTTATTAAAACGGTGATCGGTCGTTAGAATTTGGTCATTTAAACTGATAGAAAAAAAAAAAAGGATTTTTAAGTTGAGCGAAAGATTGTTTATATTTTCTTGTTAATGACTTGGAAGTGCTTTGCTTTGTGACCTTTAAACAGTCATTCAGACTACAAGTTCGTGTTGGAAAGAACAACCAGCAAACTGGAATATCGTAGTTTTACACGTCATTAACAGGAAATTGGATCCGTGGTGGAAAGAAATTATGACTACTTTTTGTTTTAGAGAAGTAATATTAATTCTCGAAAACATATAAAAGAAAGAAAGTAATCATGGCTAAATTTTGGAGATTTATCAAGTCCACCCAAAAATAAATCTTATAAACATATTTTAAAAAATAAGAAAGTAATATGACCGGAGGGCCAGGCGTGACCTAGTAGTTACCTCGGACTTTGAATCCAAAGGCTCAGAGTTCGTGGCCTACACACTTTGGGCAAATAACCTAGGTTAATGAAGTTTCAGCACATTAATTTCATGTAGGGTTTTCAGGTAGGAATAATACTACCTTCTGGTATCACCATCTCGTGAAATAATGCATTGCTTGTGTGTTTGAATGTCTCCCACGTCCTATTTCGAAAGAATAGTCAATTGCAATAATTTTGCTTGTGATAAATCTAAATCTGCCATTGTCTTGGGTAAAGAGCAGAACCGTCATATTATTCGCATCATTAGGTTAAGCAAAGTAAAAGCGATAAAAACCAAATTATGATACCTCCAATGGCTTCCCAATCGTTACGAGGGAAAGCTTCAAATTTTCAAATAAGAAGAATGACGTCAAGTAACAAATCCCGAGTCAGCTAGTACAAGGTAAAGTGGTAAAATTAATTTTCATGAAATGTGTTTCAGTTTTAATACAGTAACAATATTCAACCGGTAAACATTTCATCACGCTAAGTATTCTAGTTCACACATCAAAATTCATATGTGCTTTCATCTGTTTTAATAGATCGAAAACGTTTACATTTCCAACTGTTTATACTTCTCTTTCTTTTATCTTTTTTTAGGACGTGATATCATGGAAATTCGAGGAATGATAGAAGAATTACGAGACTTCCAGAATGTGGTAATTACACACGAAACAATATGTTAATCGTATAACTGTGTCTAGACACGAGAGGTCAAAAGAGCATGATTAACCGTACCAAAGCTGAAAAATAATATTAATCCGCCTTAAAATAGTGCGTAATTACTGGGATCAGACGAGTAGCTTGCGTTAGTCGCATTTTGAGTATTAGTATTAATATTTAATAACCAATGGTCCTATATGCCTAATATTTTTATAGATATAATTTGGATTAAATAAGAAGTAAACTTACGCAAACAAAAATAGCTTAGTATATAAAAAAAAGCAGGTTTTGTGGTTATCAAATAGGATCCAATGTACACTTACTGGTAAGATGTCGTGAATGGTCTAAGACTATAAGTCATAGCTTTGTTCTTTAATTTTTATTTGAGTTTCATAAAGGCCAATACAGTAACTCTCCCATTTACGTCGTCGATCCGATATAAAGTCGTTGAGAAATTAGGGATCAATATCTGAAATTACTCACAGTGTGTTAAATTTTGTACATTGTCCGCAGTTTTAAATTAACATACCCTTTTCGTGCCATGTCCAATTCAGGGGGTAATATTTTTGGCGACGCGTGCCGAAAACGAAAATTTCAAACCGCACGCCTAGGCCTATGCTGCGCCATGACAACAAGTAGGTGCACCGCGCAGGTATTTTTTCCACTTGTGGGAGTCGGTTCAAAGCCAGCTTGCCATCACTTCCATCAGCCACAGTATCGACTGATATTCCCTGTGATTATTTTTGCGCCAAACATTTCCAAAACCCTAAAACATGGATATTCTATATTGACTGATTGATTTTATATGTTTTTATGTTGGGTTAGAGTAAGTTTGGGTGTCCTAAAATTAGTCACCTCCTTTTATAAAACTAAGTTAATGGCGAAATAGCAGCCGATTTACGTTGTTCCACCTAATGCTGTATTTTCTAGGAACTCATCCCCGACGTAAATGGAAGAGTTGCTGTATACGGTTTTAGTAGTGTAACATGAAACTATTAATCAGAGCTGATTTATTGAAGTATTTACTATAGGTTTATATATCCCATTCTAACTGTTTCTGTGATTGTAAATTAACAAATCATTATTTTAGAGTTGGTGTGTGTGAGGCCAATTTGTAAATTTACAAAACGAAACTCAGACGGACTATATCAAGAACACTGCAGGACGTTAAAATGTCATAACTGGAAACTAAGGTTAAAAACACAATACCTGAAAGAAGTTTCATAGTTACCCTTGAATAACCTTTTTTTTGCGAAATATCTAAAAAAATAATCGATATAAAGAAAGTATTTCTCCAACATAGTCTTCCTTGTTATTAATTAATTGTGAAGCAGCAACACTTAATAGCTTGTTAATTCTTCTATACACAACAAATATTTACCTTCTTTTTTATATATATTTAGATGCCTCAACAAAAGATAACTGAGTTAACGAAAAAGGTGAGTTCGCGTTTAAAGTCTTCCCAAAATATGCTTATGGAATTTGATTTTTTATCTCCTTTTATTACCATGTTTAAACAACAATAACTTACTGGATCCAATAATGAATAATGGTGTGATACTAGTTGTCTAGATAGACACTTGTTGTAGTTTTTAATGTGTAAGACGAACTAATTGGTTATCATTTCTAACAGTATATACTTTTTTACAGTGTGAAAATCTTCACTCCCAGATTATTCAAAGAGACGCGGAGTTGAAAGACACAAAACGCCGAATTCTAGAGTTAGAATGCACCTTATCTTTAGTTAAAAGTCGCCAAAGCACGCGTTCGTTATTAAGACTAAGTCCGTTTAGAAGGAAAAGTGGGTCGAAAACTCAGAGTTTGAGTTTAGGGAGAGTGCTTGAACCGAGAAACCGAGTTATTCTTCATGAATCAATTGATAGAGTGGAGCTGGAGGCTGACAGGTGTAGGCCGAGCTGTGATTATGATGACTTAGGATCATCAATAGTTGAGAGTGAACCAGCTTCCATGGAGAACGAAATATTAAAGGTAGAAACTTATGATCAACCTGAACAGAAGTCTGTACAAGTACCAGGGATAACTGTAGACGAAGTAACACCTTTAGAGCCAGCAGATAAGGAAGGTTTAAATCCTTTGGATGGTGGTCAATCAAATACTGGCCTTCTCGAGAATCCAGATGTTAAACGTTACTGGAAATTAACTTCAGAAAATAGCTTGACACTCTCTGAAGTTTCGTCCCTTGTGAGTAGTTTTCACACCGAGGATGGCGACCAAAGCACTGACAGTAGTGCCGCTGATGATGTAGGCACATTCAGTGATTCAGAAATTTGGAAATGTTCATGAAAAACTAAGAAAGAATTAAAAATATGTTCTTTTGTAAGGGTTCATAGGAAATACATCACTCGGGAGTATCTGGATTATCAAGTATTATAAAATTTGCTCTTTTTACGTTGACATCGCTCTTGGGTATATTAATTCTAGTGCTTGAAGTGGGGGAAAGGAAGCGGAATGGTTTGCGAATTTTTTGAAGCTGAGTACTATATTTCTTGTTTTTCATGTGTATGCTTTTTTATTATCATAAAAGTAACTAAAAAATTAGAAACTTATTAGGTTAGATTAGGTAAGATAATGAAAAAATAATAATAATTCTTCATGAGATATACTCGTTAGCAGCTCGTGCGTTACGTAATTCAATAGAGTAACGTGAGTTACACGTTTATATGGTGATTTACAACTTGTGTGGCGGGATTATTAGTTAGACACGGTTCAGAGGCCAATAAAACAATAAGATTAAGGATAAACAGATGTATACTATAACGAGTTGATACAAATCGATCACATGGACCGATCCCTAGCAAGAGGGTTCATTAACTCCATCAGTGAACTAATTTGTCTCATTCCTACCCATTCTCTTGCCGCAGTAAATAATTGTTGAATTGTTTATTGAACCCTTCCAGTCTGAGAAATGTATAAGCCATTAAAAGGTAATGGGATGTTTTCGGGCCCTCCTGAAAAGAGGTGGGATAGCATTCTGCCTCATCCCACTCTACTTCAAGCACTGATTATTTCCCTATCATAATTAGAAAACTAGCATTAATACTTCTAGAATTAAGTGCAATCCAAACAACTATCAGGAGAAAAATGCCCTAATAGACTAAATCATAACTGAAGCCACAACCGGTTGCACATTTACTGCATTCAAAGAAATTATTCATGATTTTTTCAACTTCTCATTTAAAACACTAGTAAAAGAGTATAAGATTCGTAATTCCTGTCTTCTGGTGGCTCAGCAGTAAGCTTGATGGCTCATGATGCAAAACTTCGGAACTGAATAACCCGCTTATATAGCCCCCTGTGTAATTTTGCGCTAACAACAATAAACATATCACCTCTAAGGGGCATATTCCAAGACTATGGTCAAAGATAAAATTGTTTTGCTCAGCATTGATAATATTAAATCTTAAAGACGAATAACTATTTGAAAATATAAAATTCACATGGCTATTTATATAGTTCAATGTATCAATGATATTAAATGTTCAGTTCTTCCTACTTTTATTTCTCGAGTGAAAACTTCGTAAGTTCTTTCCTGTATCTGAATGTTTAATTTATAAGGCCTGATAATTTATTTCGAATGTATAAAATTCTGTGAAATTAATGAAGACTGACAGGATTATTTTATGTCGAATCTATACAAGAAGCTAGAAATGGAACTGAATCTTGATTTTTATACTGACACTAATGCGCAAAAAAATAAGCTGTTGGTACTTCATATAAAATATTCAATGTGTAATATTTATGAAATGTAAATTTGATACATGGTTTTTAAAACGATTTAGTTAGAGACGTCGTACTTTTTTTACATAATGTGTCCATACAAAATTAGATTATATATAACACATTTATATGGAATTACGCTTTTTTTATTTGAGCCTTTCAGTTAGTAAAAGTAACGTGAGACTTCAAGACAATATTGTTGAAAATTCACTAAAATATGTTAAGTGTATTTCATTATTTAAGTTGTAAGCTACAAAAAATTTTATAAACATATTACATCAAAATGAGGAATAGCGTGAATTTTGCACAACATATCCAAACTTTAGATGAAAAATATTTAAATTTAATTTTATAGAGAAGGAAAAGAAAAACATAAATAAACGAAAAATATACTTGAAAAAAATAATAAAAACGCAGCCACAAAACAAACACCCAACACTTGGGCACAGAGCATATGGTGGGTCATTATGTAATGTTCCCTGGTTTTTTTATGAGATAACGGCGGAAGTAAGATCTAAATTACGTGAGGGGTACACGTCTAACCATTTTTTTTCTTCTTCTTCTTATAAAGGTACACATGTTACATATAACACACACACTTATAAAATTTTTCATGTTTGTTAGATAAAAGACTAAACATCCAGCAGGGATTAAAATAGTAAATTTATCTGTATAAAATCCTGACGTGTTAAAAACAAAACATTAAAATTATCTAGATATTTTTGTTTCATATTTAGTGTTCTATTAAAAACCTGGTGTGTTTATCTGTGCAAAATAAAATGCTTTTGACTTAAATCAAAAGACTCATTTTTAAATATCTTCTACGAATCACCTTATGAAATGTTTTTTGTTGTTTTTTAATGCTTGAATCAAACTTTTTCTTCCTCATACTTTTATTGAGCTCTTATTAGAAAGTCGGTTATATTTCATTGGTATTTAAACAGCCTTACGTATGTATTTCTCTTCACCAATTAAGTTAGTTGACGATGCCTAATTTTATCATTATTAATAGGAATTGAAAAACACATGTAAAATGAGATTCATTTTATTGTCTTAATACAAGTCATTCAGAAAATTCTGAAGCTTACAGTAATTGTATATTACACCAATAGATGGCAGCGCAAAGTTACTATTGTCTGACTGACATGTGTTTTTATAATAAATTTGTCAAAGCAAGTGTAAGTGATACAAATTTTTAATTGTCTGAATATATATAGTGAGGCTGGTAGTGTAAAAAAATCCGAGTTCCTTCTATTAAGTGTTAAAAAAGAGAACAACATTAATTGTAAAAGTATTCCAGGAGTTATCAAACTCATACTAACACCACCGAAGTACATATCAATCCACAACTAATTCACAACAACCAGTTGTTATGATAGTGCTAATAATTTCGAGACTTCATACGCAGTTAATCTAATAATTAAGACTTTATATATCAACTTTTTACGTACATTTCAAAAACACGGAGAAACAGACCAATATTTTTCAGACTTATAAAAACAGAATTTCAGTCATCAGATAAATATTTTACAAAATTTACTGCTTGTATACCAGAAAATACTGAGCAAATTATACTAGGAAATAATAACTCAATATTGGCAGTTAACATTAAGGTTGAGAAGAAAGAGTAAAATCGACAAATGTGCTGAAATTAACAAATAATTTATTTTCTGCCATTGTACTTATTTTTAGTTTAAAGTTCATTCAGCGACAATTTTATATATTCTATGTTTGTCTGTCATTCCATATTAATAAGTAGACAAAACAAGTTCCTGTATCTTACCACGCCTGTAAGCTTACTCAGACGTATAATTCTGGATACTTTTTAACCTGTGTAGTGACTTTTGTCTACTATAGAAGGTTAAGTAGGTTATATTAAAACGATTTGGAATATGCAAGACACGTGACAGTCACACCCCTAAAGTCACCGTGGAAAGGCATGCATCAGAAGAACATTTTTAAATTGTTTGGTGTTCTGTATGTATTCTGGTCAGGGATGTAGTGCTAGAAGAGTGCCACTCAGTAATCTAAAATTGGAGCAAAGTCCCAACACTTTCAAAAGTAAAAACATGCATATAAAAAATAAGGTATTCACGCTATTCCATGTGAAAACATACCGTCAAGTCGCCGAACACAGCGACTATGAATTTATTTGCTATCGGGCGGTGAGACACCGTTGTCTTTGTACACTATATAGACTATGGTAAGCATGCAGAGAGAATGGTGTGCTTTGGACACGAAAGTCTAACAATGAAAGTTACAACAGAAACTACGCATCAGGGTATTGTCAAGATGACGCACAGTCATCGATAGAGTATGATCAGACGCGGAGAGGCTCCAAAATATTTCAGAATGACGTTCTCAACCTCTTTATTCACATTGGTACTTAAAATAATATTTACTCTCTGGAACATAAAAGAAATTTAAAGATACTGGCTAAGAGAAATAGAAATTATATCAGAGATATTTTTAGTTAAATTAAATATCGTTATAGCTTTCCAGTTTATTACATATCTATATTACTAAAAGAACAACTGAATTAGTAATAATATTTACGGCATATCTTCAGGCGGCAAGAGTGTATATACCATATTAAATGATACATTGTAGATGACTGATATAGCAGTATTTCGACCAAAACTTCAAATTAAATTAGTAGCAGGAATTTAGGTTTAAAAAGTTCAAACCTCAGAAATGATTTTGTGGCCTGAAAGACAATCCAAGATGGTCATAAACTTTTGCTTCTCTTCATCCATTAAGATTGTGATGAGCTCTGGTATCATTCGAAAGGTCTCTTCGGCAGTGGCATGCCCTCGAGATGCAATTATGTTTCTTGTTATTGAAAACCTGTTTTGTGAGCCCAGAAAAGAATTTTTTAATGGCTATATATATATATATATATATATCATCAGTCTTATTGTGATTGCAAACTACTGATCAGTGGATCACGCTTCGCCACCATAAGGTGTTTTATACTATAATAATACACGCAAGCCAGACTGAGAAGCTACGTAGTATGAATAGTTAAAAAGCCATTTCAGGTGTGAAATATTATGAAAAACTAGTTCTTAAATTTCAACAGTTTTACTACAAAGAGAGGTTAAACCTAGTACAAAATAACTATTCAATAACAATTTGTCGTAGTTACAAAGTTCACCATCTATGTACCTCTTTTGTTTCTAAGATTTCACTTTCAAATATCTCAACCTGAAAAGATAAAGAATTGTGGTAAAAACGGATATAATATACTAGAAACAATTTACTTATTAAATTTATCACCGGATTTACTTGCAATAACTCAACACGGGTATTTCAAATCTACATTTCATATTTTAGCTATTCTGTGTTATTTTTTTACTACTCATCTTTCAGCATGCATTTTACACTTTCCATCCAGAGATGAATAACAATGACAGACAGAATTTTCAAAAAAATATAATATTTTTACAACTAATCTTAATGGTGTTTCAAAATATTGTCCATACCTTAGTGTTTCAATATATGTTCTCATATCCATACACTACTATGCTGCAGGATTTGAGAGGATGGACAGTTGATTCCACTACACCTTTAAAGTAGAGTTTTTATGTGAGAATTTAATGATGTTATCGTCAAAATTTGTGGCGAAAATCTCATGAAAGGCTTAACTGAAGTTCATTTTAGTCCAGTTCTCTGGATAACACCAGCATTGGATCCATGCCAATTAGGTTAAAATCAAAGATATTGATCAAACCAATTAGAACCAATGGATTTAATTCACAAGTAATAGGAATTATACTCTAGCAGCTATAAAAGCAGTTTACATAATATTAACGTAAATTTAAGTCCAAAAATTGTCTTTAATTGACAACTTTTATTGGAATCCAGTAAAGTAATTACTTATGTCCCATCAATCCTAACAGAAAATATAAAATCCGGAAGTTCCAGTTGAAAGCTTTTTCTAATGAGGCATGTGGTCATGAAACATAAGAATGATATGATCGAATGTGCTTTATTTGCTTAACTTTTAGTGTCCTTTTTAGCGAGTGCCAGCTTCATCTTCCCCAGAATGCGTTAAGTTACAAAACTTACTAAAGCAGTGATTGGTTTACACATCATATTAACTACAAATGGATGCCGCTTCCGGTGGCAAAGTGCTCTCAGCTATTTGCCCAAGCGAAATCGTAGGAAAACAATAGATAACGTTTTGTAAGTAGAACATCTGAATTATACTCATTAAATTTCTTTATATAACGAACCTAATAAAAAAAACTGATTTTTATGAAAAAAAGTTGAACTTTTCAAGTTGTACACGCAACATCGCGTTTAAGGGAACACTGAGAATTTGAGTACTCAAACTTGCTACGTTAACATAGAGCAGAAAAAGACCATTTACTCGCTGTGTTTTAGATTAACAACCGTTGGAGAACCCGTTGTGTGACTCCGTGTATGAACGTGCATATATAAGGTGAATGTGCTATTTCAAGTACCTCATCGTCACTAAGGGGTAGTATATGATTAAAGACTAAAAAAACGGTAACAAAAACATTAATAAATTATTTAGCAGAGGGTAATTGCGTTATTTATGTTGTTTTTTTTATATGCAGAAGACTCTTTGAAGTAACCTTTATCATTTTTAGAATACATATGACACTGCAGTTAACCAAGTGTGGACCGATCATGATGGGAGTCGTATAGTTGGATTGGCTATTAAGAGGCTGAACAGAGTAGTCCCCCGGTGGGATAGCGGTAAGTCTACGGACTTACGGCACTATAAACTGGGTCTCGATTCCCCGCTGTGGACTCAGTAGATGGCCCAAGTGTGGCTTTGCTCTAAAAAACAAACAAGCAAACTTATCCTAGCTGTATTTCAATGTTTCAAGGTTTATTGTCCTCCGGTAGGACAGTAGTAAGTCTATCGACTTACGACGCTAAAATCCGGGGCTCGATTCCACGCAGTGTACACAAACAAACAATCTGAAGACTAGTATATAGTACTGTATACAAATACGATATATTTTCTCCCCTCCGTTCGTTGCAGTGAAAAAAAGATCCAAATACAAAAATACGAAAAAATACTAATATGTGTTAATATTACTTCAACATTTGTTGTTGTTTTGTTGTTGTTTTTTTTTGCATTTTCAAGTACAAAGCTGCACTACTGTGCCAACCACGGGTATCAAAACCTGGTTTTTAGCGTTGTAAGTTGAACCAGTGGGGAGGGGCTACTTCTAAAATGGAAAACGCTCTTTATTGTGTTTCTAATGGGAAATGAAATATATTGCTCTACAAAAAATATTCTAATATTTCTGTACGGTGAGAACAAAACCTGGGTGAAATATATACCCGGTGGATTAGCGAGTAACGCAAGTAACCTACCCGGTGGATTAGCGAGTAACCAGATGTTTGCACTAAAACATACAATCAAATTGAGCCTGCACAAATAACTACTGAGGGTCCGTTGGTAATTATACTTTATGAAACTTTGTTTGGAAAACAATAAATTAATTAATGAAGTCTACAAAAATCCTTACAACAATTTAGTGAACAAGGGGAAGTTTTTGGTTATGTACCACCAAAGGTTTTGGCCACACTGATTTCAACAGACAAAAATACCTCCAAATCAACATCACAAGAAAGTGTTTGTGCTAAAGCTAAACCACACTGGGCGCCCCCCAGTGGCACAGCGGTATGTCTGCGGACTTACAATGCTAGAATCCGAGTTTCGATACCCGTGGTGGGCAGAGCACAGATAGCCCTTGTGTAGCTTTGTGAATAATCAAAAACAAACAAACAAACTAAAACGATAAAATTCGGGGTTAAATTACTCTCGGTGGACACACATCAGATATATCTGATGTGTGTGTCCACCGAGAGTAATTTAACCCCGAATTTTATCGTTTTAAATCCACAGACTTATCGCTGTCTCATCGGGGAACCTAAAAGAAAGAATGCTAAATTTGTAAAAAAAATAAAAATAATAATGATAACTAAACATTAAACATTTTACACGGAATAAATGACCCAAAAAACGATAAAATTCCTTATATTGTGTCTACCAATTAACTTTAGCGAAATAGTCCATATTTTTACAGTACAGAGCTACTAGCCTTGTGTGTTGTATCGTTAAACACAGAGCGAAATAGTCCATATTTTTACAGTACAGAGCTACTAGCCTTGTGTGTTGTATCGTTAAACACAGAGCGAAATAGTCCATATTTTTACAGTACAGAGCTACTAGCCTTGTGTGTTGTATCGTTAAACACAGAGCGAAATAGTCCACATTTTTACAGTACAGAGCTACTAGCCTTGTGTGTTGTATCGTTAAACACAGAGCGAAATAGTCCATATTTTTACAGTACAGAGCTACTAGCCTTGTGTGTTGTATCGTTAAACACAGCTAGCTATGATACAGAGCTGAAAAAATTATATACCTTTCTTCTATGTTTATTGACATGAGAGGTGAAAAACATATTTTCCTAGTCTCGTTTTATTAACTAACCTAATCCCTAGCGTTCTTTATTACCACTGTACTGCTAAAAGGTACAGTTGATTTCTGCTTAAGGCAGTGCGTACGCAGTTCTCTTAATGCGCTATACTGAACAAGTAGCGTAACTGAGAATTAATCCCAGTTAACTTCCGGCTAAAGACATGGGTTTGTATATAGGTGTACATCATTAGCTGTGTATTTTTGCTCTGTATGTATATGTTTACAGACAGTGAAACCAATCGATATGTTTCCACTTACAACTGCACTCGGACCTGTATTCTACACGCAATAGCAAAGTAGTTCTGAATAGATAGTTTTAAAAGCTTAATCTTCAAGGTGTACAAAAGTATTTATTATACAGTTTGAATGGTTTTTCCTTCAGAAAGTCAATGGTGTTTCTAGAATTATCGGCTGAGAAGCTTTTGTGTGACGCCCGCTTATCAATAAAGTTTTTCAAAACGGTTGTTCTTTTCTGACAAAATAACACTCGGTGCTCACGATATAGGCTTTTGACATCATCAACAAATACTTTTTACACGTTTTTAGGCAAAGAGATTTTTGATACAAGTGTTGAAAGCCGACACCCATTCACTCCCGAATTGGTCAAGTTTGATAAAATAGTAGAAACGCTTCAAATGTTTAATGGATTCTTCAAACAATAGATGCCAGATACGTGACGTCGGCCAACAGCGTGTTACTGTGCCCTTAATGCGTGTGTACAATGTTTCAAGGCGATAAAAAATGCTTCAAACGTTGCAGACAATACGACGAATTGTTAAGTATGGAAATAAAATTGAATTGCTAGAGTGAGAGGATAATTTATTCTAAGGAAAGTAATTAATGTTATTTTTGTCGTTTGTAAAGTTATGACTTATAAACTGTAAAATAGCAATAAGACTTATTTTGCTTTCCAATTTGGCTTTTGTGATCTTTTGCACGAGTTTCGAAATTTGTAGCTTCAAGCTTCATGATGTGAAAGGATATAATTTTGTATTGCATTTAGAAAGACATTTATCACTCAAAAGTAAATGAAAGAAATTCAATTCATTAAGATACGTTTCGTAAAGCATGACCGAAGATATTATGAGTCCATCATAATATAGGCCTAATATCATCATGTATTCATACTTAAATTCTCAAAACCACAGTATTTTAATAGCATCCCATTACCTCAGTGTAAGTGTGGAAAAGTTTCTCGATGCTTCCAAGCTCAACCTCAGGGGTGGTGTACTTCATGGCATGACCCAATTGGTCACTGAGACACGTTGGTTTTATTATATAATCTTGTAACTGCACTTGACCCCTCTGAAAAAAAAATGAATTGTTTAAATAAGGTGTCGTGGTGTAATATGTGAAAAACAAAATTCTGTTTGTATAGCAGTCTCATAAGATGTTTAGTGTATATTATATATAAAAGGTATTTAACTCTATTGTGTATTGATAGTACTGCCCCCCAGTGGCACAGCAGTATGTCTGCGGACTTATAACGTTAGAATCCGGGTTTCGATACCCGTGGTGGGCAGATCACAGATAGCTCATTGTGTAGCTTTGTGCTTAATTACAAACAAACATCAGATTTATAGTACTAAAACATAAATCCGTCTCATTTTTTTGCTCTTCGCCATGTCAAAATAACGCAAACACATGTCAATATTTTATTAATACTTGTTTTGTTATTGTTGTTGTTTGTTGTTTTTTGGGGAGGTGCATAAAGTCAGAGCAATAAGACAATTTCACAGTAACCATTATAAATTTCTCAATCTTTGGATCAGAGTACTGAGCTGACATATCCAGATTCCAGGTGTAATGTAAACAGTTAAAATCTAATTATAAACACGCAATGACCTTTATAGCAACAAGCATTCAAAGTTTATTTATAAAATCAAAATAAACAATTTTCAAGGTTTATATACAGCCGCCAAACTATAATCAAAAGAACTTAAAGAAGTGATCTTCATAATGTAGCATAGGCAAAGTTAAGCCAAAAGCAAGCGATGAACATTCATCCTAGTAGAGTACACACAGTCAAAATTAGGTTATAAACAGGCGTTGAAACTCATTTTCATAATTTACACACAGTCAAAGTTGTGTTCTAAACATACATTGAAAATTCATTTTCATGATTTATGCACAGTCAAAGTTGTGTTCTAAACAGACATTGAAAATTCATTTTCATGATGTATGCACAGTTAAGGTTAAATAATATACAAGCATTAAAAACATTCTCATGATGTACACATGATCACAATTTGTTTACAAAAAAGCGTTGAAAAATCATTCTCCTGACGAACACATATATTCAAGGGTAGAATAAAAGCAACTGTTTAAACCTCGTTTTTTCATGTACATACAGTCAAAATTAGGTTATAAGAATGCACCGAAGACACATGCTTTTTATGCACACAAACTTAGATGACAAGCTATTGTTTAATTTTTTACCTTTGTGATGTACATAACATTAAAAGCTAGATTACAAACAGGTATTAAAAATTCTTCATTTGTTTCCTGATGTAATCCGGTTTATTTTGAAATTAGCTTTATTTATTCATGTATCGCAAAATTGAAAACATATGGTAATAATTCCAACTTTAAGTAAACCAAGAGGCCTAGATATTGTTCAGTATTGTGTTGTTGTTTTTTTTTAAGGGAAGAATGAAAATATATTTAATCGTAACATTCTTAATAAATCCCGTTAACTTATTAAAATGTATACAGATTTGTTATTCAGACCTTAGCTAAGATTTCGTTCTTTCTCTTTTTTTTAGTTTTTGTTTGGTTTGGTTTGTAGCTTCAGTAATAAAAGTCAACTAAAGAGCCACGTTAAGTAATCTTTGCTGCAATTCTCTTCTGTCATGAGGCAAAATGGCACCAAAAAAGTCCAGTTTTGTTAACAACAGCCTATAACATAGTTAGTTCTCTTTATATTGTCGCTATTGTTGCACTAAACGTCTATAGATACGTATGTATATAAAATACATGTGTTTATAATTTGTCTTCATTTATCTTCTTCTTGGTCCTCGTCAGCTTTTAAAACATCTTTCTAAACTGTTGACACATCAAATTCCTTGTAGATCTATGATTCTGTTGGTTACAGGATCCCTAATAACGTACGACACACAAACAAAATAACGTATACGAGACACGAACAGAAATTAAACAAAAATATTATAATTTTACTCCTATTAGCTAGTGGTACCGTTTCTATGTAATTAATAGGAAAAGGTGTGATTTCGGTCAATGTTGTAATAGAACAAAAACAAACATAAAGTTACTCAATATAATGTATTATATGGACCTGGTAGTAAATGTTATATGAAAGTAACTTGAAGATTAAGATAGTGTTTCTTTAGTTTAATTTCTATGTTGATAAAACTTAAAAATACCAATGCAAATTTGAGTTTGTATTCTTATGTTTTCGGTGTTTACGGCTTGTTTTTTTTAACTTCTGAGATGAAAACAATGTGCCGGATAATTTCATTTGATATTAATTTTTGTTTCGGTTCTTTTTAACCTAAACTATCTATATTCTTAAATGATTTATATAGACATAGATTACTAATAAATTAAGAGCATATAGTTGGACACGTGTATATAAAATTTGATGGTTTATTCATTTCATGCAATATATTTATAATTAATTATCGTTTCTAAATACATTTACGTGTATCCGGCTGAAAAATCAACCACTATACGGTTATATCAACCTCACCACTGGGAAGATGTGACGTTCTTGCTTCCGTTATTACCTCGAATTGGCAGTGTGTGTGTTTACCTTACTCTTCACGAAACCCTTGTCCATTATACGGCTAAGTTCACTTTTCTGGGTTGTTTCTGTGAACCGCATATAAAACAAGTTTGCATACCAGACTGTTGAACCTTATCTTAACGTTACGTGTTTATCACGAACCTGTCGTTTTATGTTAGCGTACACGTATTCTTGAAAATTAACAAAGGGAAAAGTCTTACCAGCTTAAAACGTCAGTACAGACAGTGGAATGGTAAAGGAAATAAAAAATGAAAAATAAAATAAAGTGAACTTAAGAAAACAAAGTAGAAACCATGACAAAATAATCATAAAGTAAATTGTCTGGTCGATTGGTACCTGGCTGATTTGGTCCTGAAGGTTCCTTTGTTACCTGGCTGATTTAGTCCTGAAGGTTCCTTTGGTACCTGGCTGATTTGGTCCTGAAGGTTCATTTGGTTACCTGGCTGATTTAGTCCTGAAGGTTCCTTTGTTACCTGGCTGATTTAGTCCTGAAGGTTCCTTTATTACCTGGCTGATTTAGTCCTGAAGGTTCCTTTGGTACCTGGCTGATTTAGTCCTGAAGGTTCCTTTGGTACCTGGCTGATTTGGTCCTGAAGGTTCATTTGGTACCTGGCTGATTTAGTCCTGAAGGTTCCTTTGGTACCTGGCTGATTTAGTCCTAAAGGTTCCTTTTACAGTAAACAAAACTGTATTCTTGTGATAAAATCTTCAAAGAAACAGCTTATATCACTTATAGTATTGTAAGCTATAAAACCAAAACTATCTTATTCTGTATAATTCAAATAATTTAAACTAAATACGAAGTCTAATAGCATATCCAGCAAAATCTATCTTGAGCTTGAACTTATTTACCCCAGAGGATACATCGTATTACATCTCACTCAAAGTGGCAGATTTATACTGTTCATGGCTGTTATTAGTTACAAGTTGGATAAATTATCATCATTACCAGTTAAATGCTGATACACTTACAACGTACTCAACAGGCATATGCTAAAAGTTATTAGTCATCACATGCCAACACAATTAATCATATGCCAACACAGTTGATCATATGCCGACACAGCTATCAGTGATACATCAACGCGATTACCAGTCACACTCCAACAAATGTAGCAATCAGTAACATACCAAAACACCAGTCATATACCAACAAATGTAACAAAGGGTAACATACCAAAACACCAGTCATATACCAACAAATGTAACAAAGGGTAACATACCAAAACACCAGTCACATACCAACAAATGTAGCAAACGGTAACATACCAAAACACCAGTCACATACCAACAAATGTAACAAACGGTAACATACCAAAACACCAGTCA
>NW_013665977.1:319512-344510 GCF_000517525.1 Limulus polyphemus | reverse complement strand
CATACCAACAAATGTAGCAAACGGTAACATACCAAAACACCAGTCACATACCAACAAATGTAACAAACGGTAACATACCAAAACACCAGTCACATACCAACACTGTTACTAATCATACACGATACCTTGGAAAACGTACAGTGAAGTATCAAGAAAAAGTTTGATAAAATGCGTGATCTAAAAATGACATAGATAAGCTTGTTACAATGGAAATGTCGTGGTGTCGGACATCTTGCGCAATCATGGCTATCCATCACAATAAACTTTGCAGGTCGTGACTCCAAGTGTAGCACGTGACCTGGAACATTATTATTTTGAAAGACGTTAACACTCTGTGTCTTATAAGTCATGACCCACCTCCCCTCCAAACAATATAAGTGAGAGTTCGGCTCCAAAAAAAAGGCCACCCATAAAACAAGTGTCACTGTGCAACTTCTGTATTGTCCTACATGTTCAATGTCGTTTACTCTTTGACATCTAAAATAAGCACACAGTAAATCTTTCAAACTGAATGTATGACTCCCAGCTCGGCTAACCGAATACAAGCTCTCAGATGTCTTGTCTTATTGCTGTTGAAAATCTTTCTGTCGTAAAGTTTCTTGTAATTGTTTGTTTGTTTTTTGTAACTAAACACAAAGCTACACAATGAGCTATCTGTGGTCTGCCTACCACGGGTATCGAAATCCGGATTCTAGCGTTTTAAGTCCGCATAAATACCGCTGTGCCACTGGGAGGGCAAGTTTCTTGTAAAATATCTTATGTTCAGCCTGTTTGGACATTCCGTATCTCGTTTGAAAAGTAAAAGTGTGCATTTTACGAATATGCATGGTTTAATTAGTATTGAGTAATAATTATTTTCTGTGTGCAGCCGTTTCCATGGTAGCGATGAAATTTGTCATTTTAGTCAGAAACTCCTATATTGGTTTATACAATCATTTTTATTTGTGAAACTAAAATAACACGAATTAAACCTCTAATAATAGGCACCAACACATACACAGTCAACTATAACTGGTATCACTTGGATTATCATTGCCAGATAACTTTAAAACAGTTGTCTGTTTGCCACCGATGGTTTCTGTGTTTTGCAAAACACAGATTAAGATTTTGCTAATAGTGTATGTAATTAAGCATTTCTGAAACAGGACGTAATACAACATGATTTATGGAATATTGTTTCATTCAAATCCGCTTTCATGGTTACTCTTCAGATAAATGTTAAATACCAGGAATAGTCATTTTAGTTCTTATGGTGATATATTTTTCATGTGTTAAATAATCGTTCCATTTGTTTCTTTGTAATTGAGCATAAAGCTACACAATGAGCTATCTGTGCTCTGCTCATCACGGGTATCGAAACCCGCTTTCTAGCTTTGTAAGACCGCAGACATACCGCTGTGTCACTGGGGGGGGGGGCTGTAATCGTTCAAATGAAAACATTAATTCCTTAGACTTAAATTAACTTGATTTGACCTTTAGCATTCAAAGAATTAAATTTGCTCACAGATATAATTACTTCCCAATACATGTACTTCCATATTCTTTTCCGCTGAGCTGCAACACTGTCAGACTCTTGAGACCTCTGCTAAAGTATCCCGTATAGTGATATATATATACACGTTTTAATAAGGTATATGAGTACAAAGAACATGTAAGTGTGCATAACGTTTTATGTATGTTGTTAGTACATTCTGTGTGTTTCGGATCAAAGAGGTAAAATAAATGGTAAGTGTTCAGTCTAAAGATGAATTGTGCAAATGTAGGAGTTGAAGTAAAACTTTGTAATCTGGATATTTCAGATGAATTATACTGAAAGTCCCGTGAAGTTAAAGCCCACCCCCTTTCATATAGCGTTAAAAAGTATCTAATGGTTTAAAAATGCATAATATGCCAAACAGGCAAACACTCAAACTTCCAAAGCTAATCTTGTGGGTATTGCAAGTCTTATCAATGCTGTAAAAAAAAGGACAAATTATGTGATTCTTTGGTACAAGAATGTTCTGACATTGATTCTATAATCGAGAAAGCGGTTAAGTTAAAATACTACCGTAGTTGTCGTTCCAACTATACAATCAAGTCTAACTTGAAACATGCACAAAAAAGGTGGATGATTCTATGTTGGACAAAAGAATATGATCCACTAACATGTTCAACTAAAAGATCCACTAAACCAGTAGAGGAATTTCAATGTTCTATATGTCAAAACAAAGACGTACAAGGGCAACATTAAACTTCATTTGTACCAAGACGTACAAGGGCAACATTAAACTTCATTTGATAAAAGCAAAAGAAAAGAGAATCTATAAAAATAAGCAGCTGAGCAAAACACAGACAAGTGAATGATGTTGAGAACATTGGATGAGGATATAATAGCAAAGGACGCTAAGTACCACACAGCCTGCATAAAATGACAAACTAAACCAATTTTTCAACCTTCAAACCCACCAGAAGGCACAGTTTCTACTTGCTCATCAAGTTTGGGCATAATTCTGAATTTCCACAACTGATACCTTAAGCCATTAGCTTTTGTCAATGGCACATATATCATCAATGTACAAGTAGTTATCGGGAATCGGAACAGACACTGACACATATACACCCTATAAACTCCAACGTAAGTTAGAAAATAACTATCGTGTACTTATTCAGAGGCAAGCATGGTCAAGGTAAATTCAACTTGATAATGAGTAGCAGCGTAACACTTGGAAATGTCATAAGAGCAATTACCAAGTGCTACAAAGTGAAAAATGCAACAATGAGGCTGCAGAGTGTGTCTCAAATTCTATATTCAAAGATTCCTCAATTTTCCATAGAGAAACTGCTACTGTGTTTAGGAAGTAGCAGATGGAATCAGCCAGGATGCATTTGAAGCACCCTTCACTATTACAATTCATGTTTTGGCTGCTTCATAAAGATTTATTTGGTGAAACCAAAGAGCCATCAGATGAGATAAAAGAAAACTAAGTGATCTTAACTGAATGCATTTTCTTTCCTTGCAAGAACACTGTAATGCCATTTCACTTAGAACTAGCCATGTTTTTGCCCTATTATTATGGAGTTTCGAACACTTACTGACACATTACTTGCCTATTGACTTTGTACTAGTTATTCTGAACTAAGGCTTTTTACGTCTGATCTTTCTCAAAATGGATTGGATCGGATGAGGGATGGTGTGTATATTCCAAATGGAATTCACTGTTTTGCCAATAGGAAACCTTTTATTTCAGACAACATAGATATAAACTGTTAGTCATCGGGATGGATACAATGGAACAGTATTCCATACGAAACGGTTCAAAATACCAATATTAAGTTTGGATTCATAAAATGCTTTTAAATGATATAATTTAAATATAGTATATTGTGAAATCAACAGAAACTCTGTCAAGCACAGACATTTCTTTCAAATTATTTTTCCCTGTTTTTATGCAAATGAGATTAATTTATATTGCTGTAACTGTGTTGATTCCAAGCATCAGAGCTTTCGTTTGACCCATTTTAGGCTAATATATTACAAATACAGTGTTCTATAGGACAATGTGGGAGTATTTCATTAAACTGACAAATTTCGCTGTTACCATGAAAACGACTGCGTAAAGAAATATTTTCGATTCAAAACTGACAAAATCATGTATATTCACAAACTGCACATTATAAACTGTCAAATGAGATATGTAATGTCTAGATACGTTCACTACCAGACATTCTAAAAGAAACTTTAAGACAAACTTTTCCGCGAAGTTCGCATTTCTTTGCAAATAAGCATTAAGCTAATAAAGTGATTTGTATAACTGTGATGTAGCCATTGATACGATATTTCAAATGATCTATCTTGAGACCTTATACCCTCAATATTAGTAATTCTATAAAAGGTATATTTCTCTAATATAATACTTTTAAAAAATCTTATAAATTACCATGGAAACTATAGCACACAAAAAAACATAACACGGACCACAACTGGTGGATTCTTCAAGTACGTGTTCTTAGTTATCCAACGAGTAGTGTGTGTGTGTGTGTGTGTGTGTGATTATTTCTTTTTCAGGGCTGTCAGAAACCCTGAAACAGGGGCTCATTTGCTTAGCTACAATACAATATAAGATTGTACAATACAAAGATTACTATAGTTCGATACCTCTTCTCCATTTGTATTTATCTTAGAAGACATGAGAATTCTGTACTTAGTGACAGGTTTTTATTATTTAGAGCCTCGTGATGGGTACGCAGGCTATCATGCCAGATGGTAGGTATTTAGAGTTCTGAAGCCGATTGCAAATATATATATATATATAAGCTTTCATTATTGGAAAAAAATATATGAAGAGTTCCGTGCGTAATGATTGAAATGTGGTAAGTAAGATTTCGTTTGATTGTGTTTAAGCGCAAAGCTACACAATGGGCTATGTGTGCTTTGCCCACAGCGAGTATTAAACCAGATTTTTAGTGTCTTAAGTTTGCAGACTTACCGCTGAGCCACTGGAGGGGCATAGTAAGTAAGGACCTTTTCATGTCTCGTTATAGGTAAGCATTGTTTCACACCTCGTGGTAATTTAGAGTCTCACGCATGGAACTTACTTATGGTAAGTATAAGTTGGAGAATTCCACACCAAAAATCTGATAGTTGGTAGTAAACATTGTAAGTATCGTTGGAGTGTATTTTTATATATCTGCTAGTAAACACTTAGAGCTTCATTCGCATATTAACAAAAGTGTATTTTTATATGTGGCTATAGGAATCTAGATATTAAATCCTAGTAGTACTAATAGTAAATACAGATTTCCATACCTTGTCGTAAATACCTATGGAGATCCACACCTAACGTTAATTTTGTTGTCGTATAAACCTAGTGGTAATTATGTAGGATTATACAACTGGTGGTAATATATCGAACTATATACTTGATGGTCAGTATGTAGAGTTATACACCTAATACGAAGTATTTAGAGCTATACACCAGGAGATAAATATGTTTAGTTGTATAGCTGGTGGTAAGTATGTGGAGTTATACACCTGGTGATAGGTATGTAGAGGTATACACCTGATGTCTGGTGGAAAGTATATATAGTTATACACCTGTATACATTTGTAAGTGCAGTAGCGGATCCAAAAGGGGGTCAGGACCCCATTTCCAATGCAAAATAAAACAAAGTAAAAAGTGAAGTAAAGGTGAAAGTGGTAGAAATATTTTATTTATTTGTTTTCTGGAATAATTTTTACTTGTATTCCTCTTTGGAAAGAATTCTTGCCCCCTGGACCATCTGTAATTTTTGAGAGGTTGAAGATTGCCATTAGCATGTTTACTTTTAAAAGTTTATGGTTGACTTAAAACTCACCACAAATATTTGAAGGAGCCCTTTCGATCAGTATGACTATCAAACTTCCCATCTCTCTCTCTTTAGCCTAACAGTTGATTATGGCCTCACTTCAAGATTCTAATTTTAACAATCAGCTCTACAAATGAAAGACAGGATATTTTGTGTTTATGGCTATAATCAGTGACTTTGGCCTATATTTCTGCAAGCCGATAATTTTTACCTAATTATTCTAATTGTATTTATCATTAGTGGACATTCTTCCTGTATTTAACATATGCATCAATTCTATTCGTTTATGAGCTTTAACATTTTCTGTGAATACTAAAGTGTTTTCCCCCCATCCTTCCATCTCAAAAGTGTATAAAACTTTACATACTTTCTACCAGGTGTATAACTTCCCACCAGGCACCAGATATACAGCTCTACATACTTCCAACCATCTTTAAAACTTATCCTGTTAAATGCTATTATATGGATATGTGGCGAAATAAAAACTCGTTTGTAACAAAGGATAGGAAATTGGGCTTCTATTCTTTTTTCTTAACATAATAAACATTAAAAGTGCAATAAAAAATACATAAAGGTACAAATACTGAAAAGAAATACATACTGTTTTCAAGGATTCTATCAATATGAAATTAGATGGGGGTCTATCCCCCTCATGATCTTTCTCGTGCCATCCTTTATCACTGTGTCAAGTTGTGCTGATTATTGATCGAGAAATGTGGAAACGTATAAGGAACAGATACACACATATATGTATTTAGAAGATGGGGTAGGGGTCCAACCCCCAACCGCTTCATGACCTTCCTCATATCATCCTATATCACTGTGTCAGGTTTGGTGCTGATCAAGAAATGTGAAAACGTATAAGGAATAGATATGAAATGATTGATATACGACCATGTATTTTTTTCCGAGAAATACACTTTGCTTTATATATATATATACAGTAAATTGAAGAAATGTTTATGGTAAACTATTTTTAGTAAACTTAAGTTTGTTACGAAATTAATTATCTTAACTAATTTATTCAGCCAAAAGACAATTCTAAGTTAATCAAATTTGTCTCGTCATTTTTATATATTTTTTGTTTCTTTCTTCTTGTTTTGTTGTTGTTTTGCTGCCATTATCTTTAACTTTTTTCAGTACCCTAGTATAAATCTTCTAAACGACTGTGTAGGGGTTCTTAATATATACTACATTTAAGGCCAATTGTTGCAGAAAGTACTGGTCAATCGGATTTCTTATTGCTAATTTGCAGATAAGAGTGACAGGCTGAAATGATGTAAAGTTTGTGAAATTGGCCTTACAGAGATTTCAAATTTCAAAAAGTCTTCAGCTTCTGAGAGGGAAAAATCCTATCTCAAACCCTCCCCTTAGTGACTTTCCGATATCCATTTATTTGGATCCCCCTTGAAAAGTCTGATTCTGTCCCTGAAGTAAAGATGAATTTCGATGGCATTACAAGTGTTTTGATCTTATAAAAAAAAAGAAATAAAACTGTTTGAATGATTTTGAAGTGGAAGTGAAGTAGCTGACGTCACAATATTAATGTTTTGATTTTCCTACAATAGAAAGCCCCATAATTAGTAAAGTCGTAGTGAAAAGCAACAATTGGAAATAAATGGTGCGATAAAGCATTCTGCAATGAAATGCGTCGTTCCGAATATCTGAAATATCACTGCGTCTTGCGGTTACATTTTAAGATTTACATAATTCATCTACTAGTTTAGTTTGTTTTCACTATTATTGAATATCTTTAAAACAGCTATCCAAATCCTTAGTTATGACATTAGCCTCAGGTAAAGAGTCATACGAGTTTTTGATATTTGTAACAACTGCTTTTTTGTGAGGGAGAGAAAAGCTGAGAGAGAGTTTTAGCTTCTTAGTAGTCAACTATACAGTGTAAAATCAGTATCTTTATATGCTCTGTTGTTCATATGACAGTATTATCTTGGCTACCTTGTGTTGTAATTAAATCTATAATGGGTAATGGCAAAAGAAAAGTTAAATCTTCGCATTTCACAAGTGAAAATAATCCTAAAAATTACTTGATTTATATAAAAACAACAGTGGTAAATATTCACATGGGTATGCAGAAACTATGCTGTTGCTTACTTAAATCAAGTTCGTTGTCGAAAACGTATTTTAAGTTAGTTTCTCATCACGAAGCGATTCTATAAAAAGTTACATTCACATTTGTATTGTTGCCACTTGTATTATCAGATCAGTTCGTTTGTTTTTCAAACAAGACTAAATCAAATAATAACAAAAGTCAAGGAATCTGTTTGATGATTCATTAGAATCCGAAACCAGTTATTTTCCAATATCCAAGAACGAGGAAAGCTATGATTCGTTAAATTGTTCCTGTTAACAAACGTCAACTTTCAATGGTTATAAAATCCTTGTCGATATTTATTGGTAGGGGTAGTTAAGTGTCATTGTACTATACATGTATCGTTTGAAGAAATTGTTTATTTCTTCGTAATATTTTGCGCAGACCTATTTGAGAATTACCTGCACAAGCAGTTCCTAATTTATAAACTATAGATTAGAGAGAAGGTAGTTAGTGAACAACACCCACCGCCAATTATAACGCCCCTACCATGGAAGAGCGAGAATGTTCGGTGAAGGGATTGGAACCCACAACCCACAGATTGTGAGTCAAATGGACTAACTACCAGGTCATGCTAAGCACCAATAATTAACAGACTGCTTTTAAACGATATATTACCTATATTTTGAGTTTAGTGCTTTTAGTATTTTAAAAAAAAACAGTAATGGAATTGATAACTTGATGATATATAATTTTACGCTTTTTTCACATCAGCTACAGTAAGCAGTGATTTCCTTTGGGTTTTTTTCGACGAATATTAATTTACTTACTAAAACACAAGTAGTCTGTCTTATTGAGCGCTGGAATAATTTATCAAATTCGAGAATATATTGCCTAAAACTCATGACTTCCAGGTTGATTGTATGCTGTTTCTGTTTGGTTAAAATAGATGTTTACGCCTAGTATATAACATATGTGTGTAATTAACTATACAGCGCATGCGTATGAATATCAGCGTGAGAAATTGATTTCGCAGAAGCTTGAATATACCAGTTTGTGTGCTTTAGTCAGATAAGGCTACGTAAACTGAATACGATAAGCAAGCGTCTCTTGTTATCAAACATTCAAAGTTCGTGTTTTTACGGCCTGGTGTACGAGCTTCGTTCTTATCACTCTAGACAAACACACCGACAACGCAAGATAAGGCAAAGTGACCAACGATCACTATATTTCGCCCCTCGCAACAACTAGTGGATTAAACCTTTTTTATATTCATGAAAATGTTAGGAAATTGATGAACAGCATGTGACTCATCGTACAAAACTTCTCTGAATTACCGTCACAGAATCTTCAACAATTTTTTGTGTCTAAAAAATGAAATCTTATCCTATCTGATATTTTTAAATATTTTGTTAAATACGGAAAAGTAAACTGAATTCCAGTGATAATCTTAAACTCTGTGAAATCTGGTACAAAAGAATCGTATCCCAAATGTTAAGTTTAGATACTGAGAAAAGAAAAGAAAATTCCAAGTGATAGCCTTAAACACTCCATCATATTTGAAAAAAAAAAAGGAATCTTACCCAAAATTTTAAACTTAATCATTCTGTTAATTCTAGTAAAATTAAATGTACTTCCAAGTGATAAACCTTAAATATTCTTTTATATCTGGTACAAAATGTAACTTTGCCTAAGATATTAAGCCTAAAACACTGTGTAAAAAGTCTTGACAGAGTAATTACAGCTCAACTAAAGAAAGATTTTAGGTCACACTATTCAGGAAAGCGAAAGAAGAAACCCTACTGTAAAACAGTCACAGTGGACTGTTACTCCAACCAAGTAACTGGCTCATTTACTGATAACATTATCGCTTTTTTCTAAAAATGATGATGTTTGTAACTCTTGGCTCAACTATGTATAATGAAGGAAAATTTGATTGGAGCAGGCATACTTAACGTTCACACTGACTACATCTTGTAATGTGTAGAAGCAGGCATATTTAACACTACACTGATTACATCTTGTAACGTTATGAGCAGGCATACTTAACGTTTAACGTTACAATATGTAATCAGTGTAGTGTTAAATATGCCTGCTTCTACACATTACAAGATGCAGTCAGTGTAACGTTAAGTATGCCTGCTCCTAACATTACAATATGTAGTCAGTGTAGTGTTAAATATGCCTGCTTCTACACATTACAAGATGTAGTCAGTGTAACGTTAAGTATGCCTGCTCGTAACGTTACAATATGTAATCAGTGTAGTGTTAAATATGCCTGCTTCTACACATTACAAGATGTAGTCAGTGTAACGTTAAGTATGCCTGCTCGTAACGTTACAATATGTAATCAGTGTACAATTCACATTTTGTTATATTTGTCTGTGATTAATGAAGCTTAAATTGCAACACTATTTATTTTTAAAAAACATGCATATCATCAAAATTGCTTAGTGCAATTTATCAAAGTGTCGCCTTGTGGCCATATTAAGAACTTATTTATACAAAGAAATAATTTTGCTGGATTTTCGTCTAGTATATTTGATTAATAATATTACTTTATGTATAGTATTTATAATTTTACAGTGGAAAAAAAGCCCATAACCGATATCAACACGATATTAAGTTACAGCTATCCAAGTTTATTAATCACATGGATATACAAAACAAACTCTGGGCTCAACCTGTATATTTATCACAGTGAATTGGCTATGTTCTAAACCATTATATCAGTTCTTGCACAAGAATGTTTATAAATTTTATTATTATAGATTTTTTTATTTCTCTTTAAGAGACAAATGACACGTATATCATAATTTGGCATTAACTTAAAATTGGTTTTAATAGCAAAAATAAAAGTAAACCAGAGGAAATCTTAAATGAATAATTTAATTTTAGGTTTTTACTCCTCCAGGATGATATACAATGTGTCAAGTATGCTTGACATAATTACAGTTTAAGCTACAAACATAGACATAAAAAGAATATTAATGTTGGTTCTTTTAAAGGACAAAAACAAACAAAATAGTTTTTTATGTCACCAGGGATAAGGAGCGACAAACAGGAATATCTATGGAAGTAAACTGAAATTAAAAATTGGGTGTTTTACAAACACTTATTACCATAACATGTTGTATTTGAAATATACTCCGAGACATCTTAGATGAAAAACTTCATTTGAACTTTGACATTTGTCCTCCAATTCAAAGAAATTACCGTTCCTGCTACTTATTTATACATTTCACAGCACACCAGGTTAGAAGATCTGCACTGCAGACTTTTTATAAAAATCAGATATTACGTGTCTGTAAGTAATACCTGAACCTATACATGTATACTTTGTTTAAACGCTATCCACATGACTCCTCCCTTCTATCCGTATGAAAGTAATATCATAGAAGCAGGTTTTATGAATCAAAATATTAATACAAACTATAATCTCGGATACCGTTGTTTAATTGATTGTTTTTTTCTTCTTGTTGTCTTTTATTAATTTAAAGCTACGCGATAGGCTACCTACGCTATGTCCACCGCGGGGAATCGAACCCTAGATTTTAGCGTTGTGATTTTGGAAACTAACCACTGACCCACGGAGAGAGGAGATGATACAACTGTCGGTGTTAAATCTATATTTCTTAGTTATTGTTGATTTTTTTGGATGTATAATGGTGCAAAGGTAAACCATAGTAACCAAACAAATTATATACAACAGTGTTTAGGTACATTTTTGGCGCCCTCCAGTGAGTCAGTAGTAGGATTACGGACTTACAGCGCTAAAGTCTGGGGCTCGATTCTCCGCGGTGAACAGGGCGCAGAAAGCCCATTGTGTAGCTTTGCACTAATACTACTGTTAACTAACTACCGCTTAGCAACTTTAAAACATTATATTTTAGGTTTCCTTAAATTGATACAACTACAGTAATGGAATCCCCATTTGAGTGTAATAAGCCTGTTACAGTTCAAACAGTACTGATCAATAAGAACATTGGTTCTTTAGCTATAAGGGGGAGTTTGTAGACAACTGCGATAGTCCGATCTGAGAGTCCAGCCACAGTGGATTAGCGATAAATTTGAAGGCTTATAACGCCAAAATCCGGGTTATTATACCAGTGGTTGGCACAGCACAGATAGCCCATAGTGTAATTTGGTGCTCAATATCAAACAAACAAACCGATCTGAGGAGTATAAAAATAATTGTTTTAATTTGAATTTTTAGAAGGTATATTTTGATACACACTGCCATCTATATATCAAGTATTATATGGTCTAAATAGAAAAAAATAAATATAAAAGTGTAATTTATTTGTTCTATTTTAAAGTGCAAAGTTGCACGAGGGGTGGTTATCTCTGCCGTATTCACCGCAAGGATAGAACCCCGATCTTTATCATTATAAGCTCTCAAGGAAATGACGCAAAAATAAATCCATAAGATTAAAGAGATAGAAATAGTACGAATACAGAAGAAAGTAGTCGTTTCGAGAGCGTACGTTGCTCAGGTAATCAGACTTGAAGAATCATAAATACAACTGTCTGCCATCTATGTCTTACTTCACTGGTAAGAATAATAATAAAAAGCTAACGCTTTCCTTGTACATAAAACTAAAGCTAGATAAAATAACTTCTTCTCACAAATACGTAGATGTTATGGCTTTTCCTCCAGATTTGTTTGCCGAGAAATAAAGCTGCTCTAACAAGACCTGATAATATTGTAAATTAGCTTCTTTTCTATAGCAGCACCACGTAAATAAAGCTGCTCTAACAAGACCTGATAATATTGGATTAGCTTCTTTTCTATAGCAGCACCACGTAAATAAAGCTACTCTAACAAGACCTGATAATATTGGATTAGCTTCTTTTCTATAGGAGCACCACGTAAATAAAGCTGCTCTAACAAGACCTGATAATATTGTAAATTAGCTTTCTTTCTATAGCAGCACCACGTAATTAAAGCTGCTCGAACAAGACCTGATAATATTGTAAATTAGCTTCTTTTCTATAGCAGCACCACGTAAATAAAGCTGCTCTAACAAGACCTGATAATATTGTAAATTAGCTTCTTTTCTATACAGCACCACGTAAATAAAGCTGCTCTAACAAGATTTTATAATATTGTAAATTAGCTTCTTTTTATAGCAGCACCACATAAATATCGTAATTAATTGAACAATTGTCAAATTTTAGCTCAAGACTGGAGACTGTAGCACTTGCATTTACTCTACAATAGCTCTTTGTTAAAGTATCGATGTTCTGTGTAAGCTAACACTCGTTGTAATATGAATAAATGTCAGTGTTTGTTTTCTCTATAAGATGGTAAACTAAAATCGTTTCAGTGAGATATTTCAGACTATACGTATGGCAAACTAAAATCATTTCAGACTATACGTATGGCTAACTAAAATCATTTCAGTGAGATATTTCAAACTATACGTATGGCTAAATAAAATCGTTTCTGTGCGATATTTCAGACTATACGTATGGCTAACTAAAATCGTTTCAGTGAGATATTTCAGACTATACGTATGGCAAACTAAAATCATTTCAGTGAGATATTTCAGACTATACGTATAGCTAACTAAAATCGTTTCAGTGAGATATTTCAGACTATACGTATGGCTGTGAACTTTTACATTTGTCAGTGCCAAACAACGTGAAGAAGAAAATTGTATTATCACTTCATCGTGATTGTCTTTTTTATTATCTATAAATTTAAAGAAGACTAAGTGATTATTGGGTAAAGACTTCAACATGGGCTTCAAGCTATGATCCTGCATAACAGACGTTCAATACTAACAATCAATAAACCGAGTGCCCTCTAGGGAAGCTTTAAGCTGTTTGAATACGAACTAAATTATTTTCCTTCTGTTTTCAATGTAACAAATTTTTATGTGACAAAAACAAAGGTTATATCAATGTGTAAGATACAAGGCTGGTCCTGTTTATGTTTCTGTTGGTTAAAAAATCTGATTTAAGTATTTTCAGGTGAAGGGAATTCTAAGTTTAGGAAACTATAAAGACGTTAATGATAACTTACTGAGCTAAGCTTCTGAGTCCGTTTTTTTAAAGTTTCGCCCCTCAGTGGCATAGCGGTATGTCTGCGGACTTACAACGTTAGAATCCGGGTTTCAATACCCGTGGTTGGCAGAGCACAGATAGCCCATTGTGTAGCTTTGTGCTTAATTACAAACAAACAAACCTTCTTTAAAGTTTATAAATACTTATAAATTACGTGTGCCTTATAACCAACTTTTTATCTTATAATGTGTGATAGAAATTAATCGAACATCAAGTAACAAAATAATGAGCATGCACACAAAAACAAGGTAATAAGCTTTATATCGCTTAGTAACCTGGATAACAAATATAACTCGTTCCAACACAAGATTACAAACTAGCAACGCATTAATTGTACATTAAAACAGTACAAACTAACGACATTATTATACTCTACAAATTAAATAATTAAATTTTCGAGTAATCAGCACTCATCCATGCTTACCTAGTGGAATTCCTTTTGTCGTTAGATGAACGTAATTTGGTACAAATATCTATCTATATATTAAAGCCATGGGGGCAAGACTGATAAATTTATTAACCATCAGAGGCATTATGGGATATGTTTTGAAAGGAATCCTTGAAGTTTTAAGCGTTTTATTATTTTTTTTTGGGGGGGGGGCAGTGTCTGTTACTTAGATAGGCGTCTGAAACTGGAGAATGGAAGTTGTTGAAAAGTTATTAATTGTTTACACTACAGTAGGCTTAGGCCCATTGCTTTAGTATTATAGGGTTTACAACACACTTGATTTACTCGCTATTAGAATATTTTGCATGAAATAAGTTTTTCCTTCTGTTGATTCGAAAAAGAAAAAAAAATCAGATGCTGTCAAACGTGATATTCTAATGACATGCTCCATCCTCCCTCAGTAAATAGTAAAACTAATTGAAGGCTTCAATAGACAATGCGATTAGACGGTAAAGCTTCAACGTTCCAAATTTTTTGTTTTACTAAGCGGCACTACTGCCAATTTGTTTTATACAAAATTAGCAATTTGTAAAATAAATGAAAATCAAATGTTTTCTGATCATGTTGACACGAAAGTAAAAAAACATGGTAATTCAATCATTTTTTTCACCTTACCTTACAAAACAACGTGCACTGTGTTCTATTCGGTTCACTAATCATATGGAGTACACAATTCCGATGAATTTATTAAGTGGTCATTTTAATAAGTAAACGATTAAGAAAAAAAACAGCATTGATCGGAAATATCGATATAATCCTGAACATATAAAAATAGTACCTTTTCGCGGATATTTCTAAAATATAAACTGTAAATTAATATTCTTCAATCGTCCTTCATATAGAAAGGGCAACAGTGATTTGTTTGCGTAAATGACTGGATTAATATGTCGTGTGAAACAAGCCGGAATATTGCCTGTGTTTTGATAAAAGTTAAAAGTTATAGTAAGGGCAACAATGATTTGTTTGATGCGTGAGTAAGTGAGATTAATATGTCGTGTGAAACAAGCCGGAATATTGCCTGTGTTTTGATAAAAGTTAAAAGTTATAGCAAAAAATAAAAAAGCCACATGTGTAAATGCTTCGTCCGACATCAAACGATCGTAGTACTTTCAACATTTTTTGAGCGAAGTCAAAATTGTGTGTAATATCCAATAGAAGACTAACAAATTTGTTGGTGTGTTAATCTCTAAGCTCAAAACTGTGTTGCACCTAACGTAGTTGTTCCTCAAATACTGCATTACTTCTGAAAAAAACAGGAACTATGATATAAGAATATTAGATATAACAGCAACACTCGTTCTTTACCCTATTTAAATATTCAAAATGTAAACACAAAATCAAAGAAAAGGTTACCCTCTAATTCAAATAAACCGCAGATAAACTCTTGCTGTGAAACAAGCTTTTAAACACCATTTGGAACAGTAAATGTTATTTGGTTGCTATCTCTGATAAACTAGCACAGTTGCAGCTAGACATTTCCAATCAAATGTTTGAAAATAGCGACTACTCTGTCGTCGAACAGGATTATGTAATAAATTTCGAAATGTTTGAATGCACATAAACGCATATGGCGTTGTTATTAATCCTGTTAACATGACCTTTCAACTGGGTCGCAACGGACCATTCATAGTTAGCTGTATCCGTTTTAGATACCTGGCAGTCTTTATCTTATCTCGAGGCAAAGGTATAGCCAGCTGGATCATGGTCTAAGCTCGTGCTGACAAACAGAAAGCTTTCTTTCCTGAGTCGCGGGAAAACACGGGAAGCGCCATATTCAGTAGAAAATTGTAAGATAGCTTAAATGTTGTGAAAATTAGTAATTCTTCCCGCTGATCTAAACGCATATACGGTGTACTGTGTTTTTATTACTATCTGTCATCCTAAGATCAAACCCTTCTTAACGTTCGGAGCACTATTGTTGTTGTTGTTGGATTTGCTTTTAAAGACTCATTTTTGTGTATGGGCTTCGAACTCACCAGCTTAAACTATTAATCCAGACAAGAACAGTCGAGAAATAATGATGTACAACGAACGCTGGTCTGATTGCACATTCATACAAGATCCAGGAGCTCTTCAGCATTTTCAAACACCATGTGACGACCATTCCGACATCGGGGGATTTCGGTTTGTGCTTCTTATATTTATCTGAGCCTCTCTTGTTTGTATAAGCAACAAGTGCATTGAATCAAATGTTATCTGATGAAATATATAATAATTGTTTGTTTCTATTGGATGATGCTACTTACGCCCCGGGGGCTTCCAATGGAAGTAGAAATTTGCTAAATAATCATTATTTGAAATAATTGAATTTTATTTTATCATAGTTATTTTCTATAAAATATTAATACACCATTTTATATATTTCCTTCAAAAATGCATTTGGCCACTAATAGATTTAAAGAATGCTAACGAATTCATAAAAGTTTGACGTATGAGGAAGATGATGAATAATTATATTAATAATAGTAAGTAACTTATAATGTTGTACGAAAATGTAGATTAACAATATTAACCTAATACAAAACAGTTCGTCGTAACTCACCGGTTATAAAAAGCATACAAATAATATGATTAGTCTTGTTTCAAAATTTACTTAAATTTGTATATTTTTCAATATTAATAAGTTAGATGCTTTCTAGCCAAGGTACGGTTTTAAGGAAATAAGTTTAGATTCGTTATGGTGTCAAAACTAAGCTGGAAGGTGAGAAAGATGAAAGCATTAGAACCGGTTTTTCCAATGCAATTCTCTTTGTTTTCTCTCCTTGCTAAAAAAATATAAAAGTAAACGAGTTGTCTGGTTAGTGTTTACGCAACCCAACAAATCATTTGAGATTTTTGAAGAGTAGTCTGTAATTTTATGTATTTTCGAAGGATTTCACATTCATCTTTATACTCATGGTGCCTTTGAATCTAGCGGTTTAATTGCAGCTTGACGAATGATTTTGCTGAGCAAGTACACCACCGTAATTTTTTCTATATTATATTTTTTTCGTACGACCTTAATCCTATTCTGACATGGGATTAGCCGATCGGGTCTTCCCTGACCCAAGGTGCATATCTTGGTTTTAGCCAGGGTTTTTTACGGTAACTTTTATTTATCCGGGCTTGGGACCGAAAGGTTCAGTTGGAAGAAGCATGAATGAGTCCTCCTTTTTTATATATACAACACAAATATCTATATTAATTAATTAAGGTAGACGTTTTGATTACTAACTAATATTACCATGGCAACAATAATGAATAGAATTGCAATAATTCTACCCTTGTCTGATAAACCCAATCAATCCAAAAATATCTTCAAAATGTATTCTTTGTGAAAAATGGAAATTGTAAGCATGGTAAATTATGTAATTTTTTTTCAAGTAATTGTTTTGTGCAAAACCGATGGGCCGGAAAAGTTTTTCCTTTGTTTTCTAAGGGCCAGGGTTGGTGGCCGGACTGTGAATCTGGTGAATTCTGGAGATTCATTGTCGCAAAAACACGATCTGCTCTTTGGGCCATCGTTGCGCAATAAGAGTGACGCTAAGATTCTAGTATTCAATCACACAAAAGTAGCCATAGAAGTGGGTGCTATTGAACTAGCTGCCTTCCCACTAGTTCATCAGTTCAACACGACGTACGGATATGAGCAGATAGCCCCTGTGTAGCTTTACGTGTAATTCCGAAACAAACAACTGGAAATGAATTTCCTTAAGCCTACATATTTTACTTACTCTACGTGTAGAAAACGCCATATGGACAAATTAACAATAATTAACAAAAGGAAATTTAAAATGAGCTGAATTTAAAATGCAGACACAAACCCAATTACGACAAAATGTGATTGGAAAACGTATTTTCAGATTCCAATTTTAATTACAAATCAATATATAGAACTTGGCTTGATGTCGGGGATATTCAAAGTTCACGTAAGAGGCACTAAACATGAACGAAAAGAACGTTGTTTGTGGAGTATATGTTGATATTATTCGTAAAGTTATTTGGTCTTTGCCACTTCTCACTAAATCTCAACATTATCAAGTTTACGAATAACTATTGGTATTAAAAATTTAAATACTCTAATACAAACTCGTTTTAATTTTTCTTCTATAATATAAATATATTTTAAAAGCTGTACTCTAATATAAACGTATTTTGAAAATGGGCCTAATACTAAAGTCTGATGCTTCGCCGTAAGAAGATATAAAAGTCTTGTTAATACTATGATTTACAGTAAGCACACCACCAACTACCCTATCCAAACAATATAGCAAACAGATAAGACAGCGTGGAAAACTGTCGAGGAATTTAAGCATCTCAAGTTAGTTTGCAGTAAACAATTTGGGTGCACATCGACTGCATTCAGTTGAACAAAAATATGTGTGAATCGTTCACATCAACAACAAGAACTCTTCACAATTGCATCACAAAATTTAAAATGTGAATTTAGTGGTAAAGTAACTTTTTTGTTCATTCGTAAGACCAGCCCCCCCAGTGGCACAGCGGTATGTCTGCAGACTTACAACGCTAGAAACCGGGTTTCGATACCCGTGGTGGGCAGGGCACAGATAGCCCTTACGGAGCTTTGTGCATACTTAAAAACAAACAAACAAACAATCGTAAGACCATTACGTTATTCCACTGACTTTTCTTTACTTTTTGTTCATTCATAAGACCTTACGTTATCCCACTCACATTTCTTTACTTTTTTGTTCATTCATAAGACCTTACGTTATCCCACTCACATTTCTTTACTTTTTGTTTATTCATAAGACCTTACGTTATTCCACTCACGTTTCTTTACTTTTTGTTCATTCATAAGACCTTACGTTATTCCACTCACGTTTCTTTACTTTTTTGTTCATTCATAAGACCCTTACGTTATCCCACTCACATTTCTTTACTTTTTTGTTTAACAAAAAATAAAGAAACGTCAGTGGAATAACGTAAGGTCTTATGAATATTCATAAGATCTTACGTTATTCCACTCGCGTTTCTTTATTTTTTGTTTATTCATAAGATCTTACGTTATTCCACTCACGTTTCTTTACTTTTTGTTTATTCATAAGACCTTACGTTATTCCACTGACGTTTCGTTGACACTTTTTCACAGCAATTTTACCCTTTATCACTTAATAATTTTCCTTCAACTTATTACTCACAGATTACAAAATATCTTAAAATATAAAATTTAAATTTGGTTATCTTAATTTTGAGGACAACTAATCTTCCAAACTATCTTATGTTAAAAATCACATTAAATAATTAATTAAATAACTCTTTCTGAAACTATTCTCGGAGAACTGTTTAACTATTTAGCAAAAACTGTTATAATCAACAACAATTGTGTGAAAAATCTTAAATGTAAAAACGTAACCTCAAACAACCAAGACAAATTGAGGCGAACAACATGGATGGTGTGTTCTAAAAGTTTTACTTTGCTATTAACATACATCTATAGTATATTAAAACTTTTGCAGTACTTTATTATAAACATGTGGAAAACTTCTGCTTCATTGTAAACGACCTCTAACCTTTATTTTAATAAAAACACAACTAAATGTTATACTCCACTACAGACATACTCTTCTATAGGCGAACACAACTAAATGTTATACTCCAATACAGACATGCTCTTCTATAGTCGAACACAACTAAATGTTATACTCCACTACAGACATACTCTTCTATAGGCGAACACAACTAAATGTTATACTCCAATACAGACATGCTCTTCTATAGTCGAACACAACTAAATGTTATACTCCACTACAGACATACTCTTCTATAGCCGAACACAACTAAATGTTATACTCCACTACAGACATACTCTTCTATAGACGAACACAACTAAATGTTATACTCGACTACAGACATACTCGTCAATAGACGAACACAACTAAATGTTATACTCCACTACAGACATACTCTTCTATAGCCGAACACAACTAAATGTTATACTCCACTACAGACAATACGTTTATATTAAATTACAGTTTTTAAAATACGTTGGTATTAGAGAAAAGCTTATACAATACCTTTGCATAGAGTACAACTTTCAAAATACGTTTATATCAGAGAACAACATTTAGAATATAACAAAGTGCAGCGTTTAAAGTTCGTCTATAGAAGAGTGTCTATAGTGGAGTATAACATTTAGTTGTGTTCAACTATAGAACAGCATGTCTGTAATGGAGTATAACATTTAGTTATGTTCGTCTATAGAAGAGCTTGTCTGTAGTGGAGTATAACATTTAGTTGTGTTCGTCTATAGGAGAATGTGTCTGTAGTGGAGTATAACATTTAGTTGTGTTCGTCTATAGAAGAGTATGTCTGTATTGGAGTATAACATTTAGTTGTGTTCGTCTATAGGAGAATGATTTTAAAAGCTATACTCTAATATGAACTCGTTTTATTTTTTTCTGTAATATAAATATATTTTAAAAGCTATACTCTAATATGAACTCGTTTTATTTTTTTCTGTAATATAAACGTATTTTAAAAGCTATACTCTAATATGAACTCGTTTTATTTTTTTCTGTAATATAAATATATTTTAAAAGCTATACTCTAATATGAACTCGTTTAATTTTTTCTGTAATATAAACGTATTTTGAAAATTGTACTCTAAAGTAGACGAATTTTAAAAGCTATACTCTAATACAATCGCATTGTAGGAGCTCTACTCAATTAAACAAGTGTTTAAAACTGGTGCAAGGGGGAACTGTGTGGTGAATGTTTCTACTGGTGAAGGTAGTTTCGTTGAAACATTTATCACATAATTATTATTTTTTCTCTTACAGAGATTTATCAGTATCTGTTTGGCTTTGTTTCAGATTTATATTTTACTTTATAATAACTCTAATAAAAGTTGTACTCTACTAAAGAAAGCAATAAGCTAAAAAAGATGCTCAATTAGATGTTATTTTATGATGTAAGATCATATACGTGTCACAATCAAATGTTATGATCCGACTTATTGTTTCATGAAGTAGTGGTTCCTAACTGCTAGTCTACAGGATGATTTCAACCGTTCCGCAAGACGGTTAAAAACAAAGAGTTTTTAGAATGAAGCTACTTAAATATATTGTTTCACAGTGTAGTTTAAAAGTACTTTAAAAATTAATTTGGTACGAAACGGTCCGTGAATTTTTGGGTTCAGAACTACAGCTGGTCCTCAGTTGGAAAAAGGCTGGTTACCACTACCCTAAGCGATTGATATAAATAGCGTTTCAGCTATGATTTATATCATAACCCAGCTGTAATAATGTGCTCTGCGAAAGGCCTAGCCATCAACGGCGTGGAAAAGACAAGATACAGTTGAAATGTTATTATATATGTCCTTCCTACTGGAAATATGTATTGAGACATACATGAAAGAATGATTTGACTTAAATTATTATCAATCTAATAGCGATGCAAAAATCATCCACATATTAATATCAATTTGCTAAGACATTAAGCAGCAATATCGTGCGTCACTATTTACATAAGCAGTTATTGTTGAATTTTACCATAAATAAATTAACTAATGGAATACATACTGTTGTTATTATTATATGTGCATGCATCTAAGTAAATATCAATTGCATACAAAGCTATTTTAAGAGCTTACAACACTAGAATTTTGGCTCGATCTCCGCAGAGAACAAAGCATAGATAGCCCATTATGCAGCTTTGCAAATATTTGTTTTTACAGTGTATTAAATGTAAAAATCAATTTGTAATTAAGACTATCTCTTAGAGTATAAATATGAAAAATAGGCTTATAACAAACGAAAATCAATCTAAGATATAGATATCAAAAATTTTATGCTAAGTTAGAGCCAGACAAAGACCATTCCGTTTCTTGTTCTTGTTTTTTAAATTTTGCGCAAAGCTACACGAGGACTATTTTTGCTAGCCGTCCCGAAATGAGCATTGATAAACTAGAAGGAAGGGAGCCAGTCAACACCACCAACTCTTGTCTAAGTCTTTAACCAACGATAGTGGGATTAACCGAAACATTATAACGCCCCCCACAGTTGCAAGAGCGAGTATGTTCGGTGACGGAGATTCGAAGGCCACTCGGAAATTTAACTTGAATATACTTTATTTTTAAGTTGCAGCTTAGACTATTTTACAATATAGTTTCACACGTAAATATATATACGTGATTTTGTAGTCGATTCAAATCAATCCAGCGTTCAACCGAAGGCTAATAATGGTATCCACCTTTGTATTAAAAAAAGCATGTTAATTAAAAAAACGAAGCTAGAGATAAGCCTAAAATTAATAACCTTAAAAGAGTTAGGTATTGTTTTGGCGACCATACCGAAAAAACAATAATAAAAAATGAAGCTCATAAATCAAGTTTTAGAGTAACACAGGACAGAGGATGCACAATAATTACACAGGTCAGTATACATCATACAAGCTTCTACAAATATATTAAACGTGACATCAAGTTCTCACAAGAGCACATCAACAGAAAAAATATATAATTACAGGTTCAAACAGCATTTCAGATATACATTTGTCTTTTATCGTCCAAGGCAGCTGGCGAGTTCTGATATTGTGTGAAAGGCCTCTTCAGCACAGAAATCTTTTTTTTTTTTTTACGCACCTCTCAATTGAAATATTTAAAGAACAAATGAAACGGAATCTGAAAAGTAAATCTGCAGAATAACATGACCCTTATCAACAATGTTGGGTCTCCTGGTGTCCAATGCTTCTTCAGCTTTGGGCGTTCAAATCGTAACTTTAATAATTAGGCCTATATTAATACAGTACATACGACGTGACAGACTAGTACAAGAAAAAAGGTAGGATACAAGATTCAAGCAAGGGTAACAAATTTAATAGGACAAAGATTCACTTATGAAGATTATTAAAATTTATGTAAGGGTAATAAGTTTAATAAAACATTGATTCACTCATGAGCGTTATCAAGATTCATGCAAGGGTAACAATTTTAATAAATTATAGATTCACTTATGAAGATTATTAAGATTTATGTAATGGTAACATGTTTAATGAAATATAGATTCACTCACGAATATTATCAAGATTCATGCAAGAGTGACGCATGTATCACATTATGACCCCTCCCGCTGTCTCAGCAATAATCTTGTGGGCTCATGACGCTAAAAATCGAGTTTCGATACCCGCGGTGGGCAGAGCACGGATAGCCTATTGTGAAGCTTTGTGCTTAACAACAAACAAACAAAAGCATCACATTAGTGGAACACAGATGATACCATACATGAATTTGCACAAAAACAACATATAAATACAGGACTCAAGCAAGGATAGCATATGTGATAAAAAACACACTCAAAAATAACATATACACAGGGCTCAAACAAAAGTAAAATATGTAGTACAGAATCAGACAAAGATAATGTGTATGATACAATATTTGCGTATATATGAGATATAAGAATAGAGGACTCAAATACAGGTGACGTATATGAAATAAGACTTACACTAAATAACACGTAGAATACAAGTTTCACACAATAAGCCTTAGACCTTTGGTACAAGACTCAAACAAAAGGAACATGTACGAGTACAATTAATCATACTTAACTCACAGAATACACGATTCACGTAAACCTTAGACCTTTGATACAAGACTCAAACAAAAGGAACATGTACGAGTGACAATTAATCATACTTAACTCACAGAATACAAGATTCACGCAAACCTTAGACCTTTGATACAAAACTCAAACAAAAGGAACATGTACGTGTACAATTAATCATACTTAACTCACAGAATACAAGATTCACGCAAACCTTAGACCTTTGATACAAAACTCAAACAAAAGGAACATGTACGTGTACAATTTATCATACTTAACTCACAGAATACAAGATTCACGTAAACCTTAGACCTTTAATACTAGACTCAAACAAAAGGAACATGTACGTGTACAATTAATCATACTTAACTCACAGAATACACGATTCACACAAAAGAAGAACTTCGATGCCAGATTCATGCAAGGTAACATATACGAGTACAAAAATCATATTTAATATATAAAATACAACACTCACACATATGTAGCGCATGCGCCAGAAGTTTTAAATGATAAACAGCATCTGTAATAAAAAACTATTATAATAACTGAAGATCCATATAAAGCTAGCACATGGGTTTATTTGTTTGTTTACCATTTTCGCGCAAAACTACATATAGGTTCCCTAATTTTTGAACTGATCATTTAGAAGGAAGGCAGCTAGCTAACAGCATTTATTTTGTAGCTATTTTTGTCTGATCTAATGGTGTGATTAGACCTTCACTCTTATATTGCACCTACGGCCCCAAAGTGTCCTGGATGTGTTTTTGAAACAACAGGACACAAACTCTGAACCCTCTGAGTTACAGACTGACAACACCAATATATGGAAAATAAATTTGTTCAACAAAATGTAAAACACAAGAATTATGTATAGTGTACATCATTTATAAATACTACTACTTTCCTCTCAACAATTACGTCAATAGCACATATATGGCATCCATATCACACAAGAATAACGTAATTATACCATGTGAAAATCATGCAGTATAATAGATACCATATAACAAACACGCAGTATAACATATACTATACAACAATCATGCAGTATAACAGATACTATACAACAATCATGCAGTATAACATATACTATACAACAATCATGCAGTATAACAGATACTATACAACAATCATGCAGTATAACATATACTATACAACAATCATGCAGTATAACAGATGCTATACAACAATCATGCGGTATAATAGATACTATCCAACAATCATGCAGTATAATAGATACTATACAACAATCACGCAGTATAACAGATACTATACAACAATCACGCAGTATAACAGATACTATACAACAATCACGCAGTATAACAGATACTATACAACAATCACACAGTATAACAGATACTATACAACAATCACGCAGTATAACAGATGCTACACAACAATCATGCAGTATAATAGATACTATCCAACAATCATGCAACATAACAGATACTATACAATAATCACGCAGTATAACAGATACTATACAACAATCACGCAGTATAACAGATACTATACAACAATCACGTAGTATAACAGATACTATACAACAATCACA
>NW_013665977.1:312881-318512 GCF_000517525.1 Limulus polyphemus | reverse complement strand
CAATCACGCAGTATAACATATACTATACAACAATCACGCAGTATAACATATACTATACAACAATCACGCAGTATAACAGATACTATACAACAATCATGCAGTATAACAGATACTATACAACAATCACGCAGTATAACATATACTATACAACAATCACGCAGTATAACAGATACTATACAACAATCACGCAGTATAACAGATACTATACAATAATCATGCAGTATAACAGATACTATACAATAATCACGCAGTATAACAGATACTATACAACAATCACGCAGTATAACAAATGCTATACAACAATCATGCGGTATAATAGATACTATACAACAATCACGCAACATAACAGATACTATGCAATAATCACGCAGTATAACAGATACTATACAACAATCATGCAGTATAATAGATACTATACAACAATTACGCAACATAACAGATACTATACAACAATTACGCAGTATAACAGATACTATACAACAATCACGCAGTATAACATATACTATACAACAATCACGCAACATAATAGATACTATACAACAATCACGCACCATAACAGTGCCATACAACAATCACGCAGTATAATAGATACTATACAACAATCACGCAACATAACAGTGCCATACAATAATCACGCAGTATAACAGATACTATACAACAATCACGCAGTATAATAGATACTATACAACAATCACGCAACATAACAGTGCCATACAACAATCACGCAGTATAACAGATACTATACAACAATCACGCAGTATAACAGACACTATACAACAATTACGCAGTATAACAGATATTATATAACAATCACGCAGTATAACATATACTATACAACAATTATGCAGTATAATAGATACTATACAACAATTACGCAACATAACAGATACTATACAACAATCACGCAGTATAATAGATACTATACAACAATCACGCAACATAACAGTGCCATACAACAATCACGCAGTATAACAGATACTATACAACAATCACGCAGTATAACAGACACTATACAACAATTACGCAAGGACATAAAATATGTCTCAATCGTTTCATTCAACTGATTAGACAGGACAGTGTTTTATTCTATTAAAATTGGGTTTTAATCATCAGGTGTTTACGTAGCTGTAGTACTAACCTGGCTCTAATGTTTTCTTCTTATTAATTTTCTTTTCAAACAAATACTATATAGAATTGTATAGCGATTTGACCTTTATTGAATCTTATAAAGACGATGACCTTCTAAGTTTGCTTGTTTGTTTTAGAGCAAAGTCACATTGGGCTATCTGTTGTGTCCACCTTGGGGAATCAAACCCCGAATTTTAGCGTTCTAAGTACATAGACTTACCGCTTTCCCACCGGGGGAAGATCTTCTAGGTACCAGTTACTGAACATTATTTGTAAAAACGAAGAGATATCGGTCCTTGCTGGTCATTTTTCAATTTTTTTCAACCCGTTTGTTCTAAAATGTCCCAGACATTATATGTTAATGTTAGTTTGTGGTGTACATTCAATATGAAATAATTAATTTTTCTTCTCCCTATCGTTCGGAACCGGCCACTTGGAAACTTGTAGCTGTTCCATTCTGGAATCACCCTTTTCGAAACTTGTCGCCACACCACCTCCTTGCTGGAACCATGTTAGAGTCTTTTTAAAAAAAAAAACTTTGATAACCTATATTTGTAAACACCCGGAATATTGCCAATTATTTTTATATCTGATCAAATCAAGACACATTAACCTTAGAATTACCGGTGGGGTCCATATGGACTTTAACGACTTTTTAAAAACTTTTTATGTGGATCCATGAATACTGATTACAAAGTCCTAACAGCATATGTTACACAAACAATTAAATACAAAATACCACTAAAGTCGCAATAAATCCTACTATTACTGCTGAAGTCTCCTATATATTTTACATAAGAAAATGAGTGCTTTCACACAATTAAGCGGAATGTCTGCGGACTTACAACGCTAGAAACCGAGTTTCAATGCCCGTGTTTAGAAGAGATAGCCCATTGTGTAGCTTTGTGCTTAACTACAAACAGACAGACACACAAATATTTTATGGTCAGTTCTTTAGCCTGATTGCTGTAGCGGGCAAAAACATATGATCATTCAATATGTGAAGGAACTACTACGGTAATGAATGGTATAAAAACAATCCCGGTCGTTTGGATGTCAAATAAAACTACCGAAGCTCTTTGAGAGCGTTTCTATGTTCTTTGCACACAACGTGAACCTTTATTTCTCTTGCGATTAATTGGAATATTTGCTTATTTTTTTATTATTATCTTATCCTAGACATTAAAATTTTCTTACACACACCTCGAGAATGATCCACCAATCCTCGTACATACATATTTTTCAGTTGGAATATTTTTTTCAACGAAGTGGCTTTAATTCCTAAATTCACAAAATGTAAGATGATAATATTTTTATTGTATATATACAAGAAAATACCCCCGGCGATTCAACAGTAAGTCGCAGGACTTATAACGCTAGTAAGCTGGTTTCAATACTTGTTTTGTAAGTTTGTGATTAACAACAAATGAACAAGTAAAACAAACCATTAGCTCTTTTTCTTTTTTTTTATCTGTCTGTTGCAAATTCGAACGCTATGTTCTGATTGTTTTTCTAGGTGGGAAAGAGGGATGTTTGGAAACATAAAACAATAGTTATGAGCAACTAAAATGCAAGATAGTTAAAAAAGACTTTGGTAAATACATGAAAGCTTTCTTGTTTACCCCCTGATTTCATATTAGGTCGACATTTCTAAAAACAAAATGTCTTCTTCATCCCCGAAGATCCATCACTGACAAGTGCCAAATACACGAAATGACAGAGTAGAACCTCTGTTAACAGAGCTTGTGAATGAGTGATGACTTCAAGCAGTTGTACATCCCTACCGAAACACTTGTGTTACTACAATAAATATAAGCAGCCCCCACTTGTTTCTTAAAACCAGACATTGAGCTTGAAGTGGAAGCTCTTTGGACTTGAAGAGCATTAGAAGAGTATAAGGCATGCCTACTGTTTGTTTGTATGCGATAAGACAATTGATTCTTAAGCATAAACAAGGTCCAAAGCTTCAACGTATTTAAAATATACTGTTATAGCATCTATTAACTGTGACAAGTATAATAAACAAATATATATATATATATATATATATATATGTGATAAGGGAGTTCAGCGCCACCTCGGAAGATTAACCTTGATGAGGTATGATTTCACGCTCCTTGTCAACAATGTGTGTTTAGGATTACAGCGGACCCTTTATATGAGGACCTGTGATTAGAAGTGATCGATGAGAAGCTTAAATACAATTGTCACTACTTCTTGCTCAACTGACACGTTAAGTACGATTGATTTTGTATCTTAAAATAAAAACCAGTTTTTTATAATTGTCACATATATTTTTAATGAATATCAGCAATGAAGTATTTCCTACTCATTAATGTATTAAATCATCTTCGTTAAGAAATTTCCTAGTTCTTAGTTTCATTTTATAGTCTGTTCTTTAAACCCTGGGTTACTTCTGTTAATGCTATTTCATTTTACAGTCTGTTTTTCACACTCTGGTTTCTAGTACAAACAATATTTTTAGAGTCTGTTGTTTACACCCTGGGTTACTGCCACTGACATTATTTCATTTTACAGCCCATTGTTCACATTTTGGGTTACTGCTCCTAACATTATTTGTTACAGTCTGTTATTTACACCTTGGGTTACTAGTCCCGACGTTATTTTTTTAGAACCTGTTGTTTACACCCTGGGTTACTGGTCCTGACAATATTTCATTTTAGAGCCCGTTGTTCACATCCTGGGTTACCAGTCCTAACGTTATTTCATTTTAAAACCTGTTGTTTACATCCTGGGCTACTAGTTCTAACATTATTTTATTTCACAGTCTGTTGTTCACATTCTGGGTTACTAGTCCTAACGTTAAAGTTGCGTTTTAAAAGTTTTGTCCACAAAAACAGGAGTCTAAATTTGAATGCTTACTTTTTAGATTTTTGTTCACTAAGATAGAATATTATTATACTGGTGCTTGGCTTCAGCACCGAAAAATATAAGTTTTATTTGTTTTCGTCCGAGTTTCATGGCTGCTATTAGATATGCTCTGTTTAAAATTTTTAGAACTGATTTTATAAAAATCGTTGATTACCGTATGTATACAAGCTATAGTAAGATAATAATGATTAGAAAATGTTTAACACGACGTGGAAAAAATATACTGATTGCAACTTCAAAAAACGTTAGTTATCTGCGTATTTTACGCGTCTCGTTGCAAGGAACGTTTCGGCTCAATTTGCACGCACTACCGGCTCTGGAAAGACAGTGCCACCTTTCTGCCTCCAGAAATGACAATTTACTGTTTTGATGCTTGCTTCAAGATTAATTACAGTTTTTGTGTAATTATGTAACAATGTTGACTGCTATTGGCAGGTGGCTGTTCTTGGTAGATGTATAGACTGTTCAAGAACTAGAAACTGGACAAATACAAAGAAAAGTGTTAACTCGTTTTGATTTACTCAGGTCAGTAGTGGGAAAGATTGTTGACACATACGAAATCGTTGGTATGTACACTGGACAGCCTGAACAGGGTCGTGTACGTCATGTACGTCGCTTAATTAATGTGTTATGTTCACAGCGTGGCCATGAACTTCACAACAGTAAAGGGTGTGATTGTCATAGAATAAATGGTAAGTAACAGACTTCACGAGTCTGACATAAGGCCTAAGTAACAGACTTCACGAGTCTGACATAAGGCCGAGAAGTTCCGTTTCGTCCCTACAATTGACCGCATTACACTGCACAGCTCATGAAGGCTTTTATAGATATCAGTAGAAGTAGAATTGACACACCATACCGCCCTTATTGTTCACAGATAGGCCAAGGACTTGCACGTGTTTCTAACAATGACCAACAGATTCGAGTCTAAACAGCTAAAGGTGAATTATAAAGTCAGTGGAACGTTTGTTAAATAAGACTGTTTTAAGTGATAGTATGAGGAGGTATTAGTAGGATACGACTGTTTTGTTTATTGTTAAGTAATGGTGTCACATGATATTAGTAGGATACGACTGTTTTGTTTATTGTTAAGTAATGGTGTCACATGATATTAGTAGGATACGACTGTTTTGTTTATTGTTAAGTAATGGTGTCACATGATATTAGTAGGACACGACTGTTTTGTTTATTGTTAAGTAATGGTGTCACATGATATTAGTAGGACACGACTGTTTTGTTTATTGTTAAGTAATGGTGTCACATGATAATAGTAATATACGACTGTTTTGTAATGGTGTCACATGATATTAGTAGGATACGGCTGTTTTGTTTATTGTTAAGTAATGGTGGCACATGATATTAGTAAGATACGACTGTTTTGTAATGGTGTCACATGATATTAGTAGGATACGACTGTTTTGTTTATTGTTAAGTAATGGTGTCACATGATATTAGTAGGACACGACTGTTTTGTTTATTGTTAAGTAATGGTGTCACATGATATTAGTAAGATACGACTGTTTGTTAACTGTTAAGTAATGGTGTCACATGATACTAGTAGGATACGATGTTTGTTTTTGTAAGTAATGGTGTCACATAATATTAGTAGGA
>NW_013665977.1:296692-311881 GCF_000517525.1 Limulus polyphemus | reverse complement strand
AAGTAATGGTGTCACATGATATTAGTAAGATACGACTGTTTTGTTAACTGTTAAGTAATGGTGTCACATGATACTAGTAGGATACGACTGTTTTGTTTTTTGTTAAGTAATGGTGTCACATAATATTAGTAGGACACGACTGTTTTGTTTATTGTTAAGTAATGGTGTCACATGATATTAGTAGGATACGACTGTTTTGTTTTTTGTTAAGTAATGGTGTCACATAATATTAGTAGGACACGACTGTTTTGTTTATTGTTAACTAATGGTGTCACATGATATTAGTAGGATACGACTGTTTTGTTAACTGTTAAGTAATGGTGTCAGTTGGTATTAGTATGATAAGATGTACAGGTCTTACTGTGCTTCCACAGACTGATTTCTTAACTCGTCGATATATTGTCATGCATGGTATAGTACTGATCCAAAGATATGTTCTTTTACATGTATATGAAATATTATGTGTCATACCGCTAGGATGGAGATCGACTAATTTGAAACCATAGAGGCCATCAGTTGTCATAATCTAGACCTTATAGAACACCTCTAGAACCTCCTCAGACACTGTACACCAACGCCTTAATCCACCAAGTGACAACGTCAGAAAGCTTTGCATTTCACTGATTGTGGAATACGATAATGTCGTCTACCAACATATCAGAAGATCAATCGATGCAGAGAGTTTAATCAATGATGGATGGAAAGGCATAATCTGGTTGTCAAATGTGTCTTTTTCAAACATGTTAACACTTTAAACTGAAGAATAATTACGTTTCACGAGCTTCAACTAAGGTTATTTACACATGTTCTGTTAAACTTCGTGCCACTAAATTATTTCCCAAAATATACACCTTATTTCTTTAAAGTGTTTTTCATATATATATATAGAAAGAGAGAGAGAGATTTCTCTCTCCCAAAGCACAGTGAGTATTGTATTTTTGTTCTTTAAAAATTATTTTATGTGCTTATAACCAGAGATAGAAAAATGAATATATAGATCTGTCTCCATTTCTAGCGCTGTACGTATTCCAAGCTATGGAGTGTTAATCCCACCTTAAAAAAAAACAAGTTGCATGTGCTAATGGAGGGCGTGTTGCCACCGATGTGAGCACTGGCACCACGGATGACAAGTATTTGATTTATAGTGAATTTCTCACCATAAAGGAATACACTAATGCCAGGATTTTTTGTATAAGGAGTCGGATCTTTACAGTAGGTGTCTGTGACTTGTTGGCGATAAATGTCAAAAATAAATGGACAGAACACAACCCACTTGTTTGAAAATAATATATTCAAACATAAGTCAAACGTATGTACAAAAATTCGTTTCACTATTGGTTATCAAAGTTGAATCTAAGCTTTAAATAATTATCTTTTTTTGTCAAAAGTCCACACAGGGTAGTTCAGTTACTTTAGAACTCAACTGACAAGACGAATTATTTTTCTCTACTTTGTTTTTACTACAAAATCTGCGATATATTCACTTACGTTACCCCATGGGTTACCACAGTTGTATCCATAACTTTAAATAATTGTCTCATTTTCGTCAAAGTTCACACAGGCGGGTTCAGTTACTTTAGAACTTCCCTGCTGTGAAACTCATTTTAACTATTGCCCATTATGGCTAAACTTCACTTTCACAAGCTTAACATTTTCTGATTTTACTTCTCTGTATCTGCACGCATTTATAACACGAGACAAAAAAATCTAGAAATATCTAGCCCTCTATTAGCAACAGCATTCACATAGTGAGAAAAAAATAGAGGCTTCGAGATAGATGACGTCAACAATATTACTAAAGCCTTGTACAACAATTAAGCTGCATACACAATGCACGACTCATACCGAGCTACCTAACGAAACTTCTCGTAACTATCTAACTATCGCTTTTAAAACAACCAACCTTCAACATTCTTGTTATGAAAAATAAGCAATCGATTAAATAGTAAGTCACAAAGTAAACTAGATAATAACTCTTATACTAAAGAGTCTATTATATCCAACAAGTAAAAATATATAAAAGGATACACTAATTTCAAGGTCTACTACCTATAACATGATGAAGATGTAAAACCACCTAAATAGATACCACGACAACAAAACTTCTGCTCTCATTCCCAATGTTTTGAAAGTGATTGTCCAGGAGCTTCCTCCATCCTCACCCAGAAATGTGCTAGGAAACTGCACATATCTAAATGAATTGTGCTCAAGGTCACGCAGATATATATATATGTATATCTTGTCTTTGTAACGCAACATAAACCACGAATGAACAAACTACACTTAACACAAGAAATGAGAGGAGCCTTAAGTGACTTCAAAAGGAAACGGGAACTTTGTTACTAGTCACGAACTTATTAAGGGCTCTCCATTATGGTACAGAGGATGTAAAGAAAGTTTTTTGTTGTTGTTGGGTTTTATGGTTGACACAGATTTTCCATATAATTAGAAACTTAAAAGTTACAAAGTGCACAGTAAAGTAAAAGTGTACCCTAGTACTTATTGACAGGAATTATCAAGATGAGGTTCGTGAACTGTATGATCTGAACATCAAGAAGGTAGGCTACGTCAAGATTAAGCGTCATCTAGTCTACAGTAGTAAGAGCCTTAGAGTGTGAAGCCAGGTTTTCGCTAACCTCTCCCCAAACACGTGACTGTTAAGTCACTTCACTGAGTTCTTGATCTGCGTAAACTGTAGTTCACTTACATTGGTTGGAGAGGGGTGGGATCCAAGAAAAGTTTCTCAAGATATGGGTGGTCTAAGTTGTTACAAAGGAGAGTACGGTGTCGGGCAAAAGCGCTTAATCATTGCTATCAAACGATGGAGTAAGTAGTACCAAGAGCTACATGGGACTTGAAACACAGGTGTTATTAAATACGTTTAACCCTCTGTAAACAAAATCAATTATTAGTTATGCTCCAACAGTTTGCATGATAATGTTAGTGGAATAGTAATCATGATTATAAACACGGAAGAACAATGACAGTTATCCATACAGTAAAAACAATCACAATACAATACAAACATAAAAAACAATCATATTTTTTTATAAATATACAAGAGAAAGTCAAAGTTGTATAATAGCATAGAAAATTCTATCATTGTTATACATAAAAACGCATAAAAAGAAATTTCAACTATATATAAGCATAAAAAATATTTCAACTATATATAAACATAAAAAACACGATTTCATATAAACACAAAAGAAAGAGCCACTGCTACATATAATCATAGAAAACTAAGTTACAGTTCTATACAGATACCTCAAAAATCACTCTTACGTTTCAACATAGAAAAACCGTTACAGTTTCATATATAGATGCTCTAGGAGATCAATGCAATACATAAACATAGAAAAACCGTTACAGTTACATATATAGATGCTCTAGGAGATCATTGCAATACATAAACATAGAAAAACCGTTACAGTTACATATAATGATGCTCTAGGAGATCATTGCAATACATAAACATAGAAAAACCGTTACAGTTACATATATAGATGCTCTAGGAGATCATTGCAATACATAAACATAGAAAAACCATAGAGGTTCTCGAAACCAACACCGTAACAAATAAAAACCGTTAGGTTACACATAAAGACATTCAAGGCGAATACTGCAATATATAAACACAAAAATATATCTAAATATTAACTTAGTAAAAACACTCACAGTTATGAATAAATCACAAATGTAAATACGTAAATATAAAACGATCCTACTTACTTATAGAAATAGAAAAAATTAAAGAGACCAACATTCACTGGCGAATTCAACATGTTTCCGCCAATTTTGACAAATTGAAAAACTGTCTATATAACTTTTTGGGACCTACAAGAAGTTATCTTTGTTCCAAATCCCATGTAAGTTGGTTGACATACACGTGAATAGTTCACGAAAACTCCAAATTGTGCTTTCCTTGTTGAAAAATTGAGCAAAAGACAAAAATTCCCAATTTGTCTATGTCTCTGTCTAGGACCTGTAAATAAAATTCACTTTATGCCAAATTCCATGTAAATTGGCTGAAATGCGACGGAGTAATAATAAAAAAACCTAAAATTATGCTTTTTTTTTGTGTGTGCCATCTTGACTCCCGTATAATTACTAAAAATGAGCAAGTCCATCATTTTTGTTCGTCAAATGTGGGACCTATAGAAAAGGATCTTAGTACCAACTCCCATGTAAATTTGTCAAAATACGGCCGAATAATTGACCAAAAACCCCCAAATTATGCTTTTTTTGTGAATTCTGACCCCAGTAAAAAAGACTCAGAATTAATAAATCTAACTTTCTTGTATGTCAATGTGTTGGACGCATGAACATTTATACTTGTGACAATCTTCATCTTGATTCCTGTAAATATGACCGCACAGGAGCCCAAAATATACATTTTTGGGTTGTTTGAACTTTGACCTCATAAATTCCTTAAACAAGGCCTAAATCAAAAATATGAAAAAGTTTTCTGGGGGTACTGAACGAAGGTATAACCCCCACCAAGTTTCAAGTCAATCTGCCTAGAAATGAAGAAATGGTGGTCGGTTGAAAAGTGTTTGGAAGAAAAGGAATAATCAATAGAAAAACAGTAAGTCTCTCTGCAAAGACATAATTAGTTATATATCTAAATAGAAGAAAATCACACTTACATACATAAATAGTAAAAGCCCTGTTACATATAAACGTAAATCAAATTATTCATAGATCGTCTTCGTGTCACATGTAAGCTGTTCATACAGCTGATTTTCAGAATTTATAAATTCATTTTCTATAGATACAAGCAACATAAAGGCTATACTTAAACTTATGATTATAACGTATATACACCCGTATGCTTTTTTTTTCACATAGAAGGTAAAAATGATAAAATTTACTATAGATATGTTTGTACACTTAGCTATGCCTAGCTGTCGGATAATCGAATATCAAGAAAACAAATTGGTAAAATTATATAAACAATAATTGATTAAATCACTGATCAAATTGGTAGAATTATATAAACAATAATTGATTAAATCACTGATCAAATTGGTAAAATTATATAAACAATAACTGATTAAATCACTGATCAAATTGGTAAAATTATATAAACAATAACTGATTAAATCACTGATCAAATTGGTAAAATTATATAAACAATAATTGATTAAATCACTGATCAAATTGGTAAAATTATATAAACAATAATTGATTAAATCACTGATCAAATTGGTAAAATTATATAAACAATAATTGATTAAATCACTGATCAACGTTTGGTTTTTTTTCAACCGATTTTTAACCAACACCATTTTCAGAGTAGGCTCTATTTAATACGTGTGAGACTGGAAGTTGGAATGCCACTGACGATCTGGCGACACTAGAATATCAAATAAATTGATTACTAGTTTCAGCGACCGTCCAATCACGGTTAAACGTGCCAGAAAACCAGCTTTACTTTTTGACAGTAAAATTTAGTGACGTTCACAATGTTTAATTATGTCTCATCTAAGCCATGGGCACAAAAAGATACCTAACTTGAAAAACTATGCTTTAGAACAGGCGGTTTCTTAGTGCACTGTTTGGACGTTCAGTAAGAATCGAATGTACGGTATTTCAACCTCAAATGCATATAGAACCAGGAACACACTTTTATCACATGTTTTATTTAGCTAATGTGTCGTTGTTCACTTTGAACAATGAAAGTTTCGCACGTAAAACGACGATTCAGAGTAAAAGACATCCTTCGGTTAACAGAGTTTGTCTCTGCTCATAGCCCCGTAAGAGCTGGACTTTCACCGAGTTCGACGACGTTCGGACACCCCATTACCTTACCGCTAGAAGTACCTTCAATACCCGCCTGTAACTTCCCAAGCCATCCGTCCTTCTTCTACGAAAGCAACGAGATTTATCCGGAAACGTCAAGTAGCAGAGTCTACCCAGGCACGGAGTTTCTTCCTTCCTACGCGTCATTGGGTAAGTTTAGTTCTTTTTGTATTTATCTACAGAAAGGTGCGATGTCATATAATAATATAACAATAAAGTGAAAATTCATCATTAGAATATCTGCATCTTGTTTAAATAAAGTATAATGTGTACGTCTATAGATTGACAAAAAGCATTGTGCTACTAGTCACTTATAACACCAAGCTCATTTATATTAAAACGTAATATTCTACATACACCACTCTCTTTGGAAACTGTTCGAATTCCTTAATGATTTGTTTTCAGTTACAGGATAAATTCTATACTCCTCTTGATCAATTAACTTTGAATTACTTTGAATTATAGGGTATACTCCTCTTGATCAGTTAACTTTGAATTACTTTGAATTATAGGGTATACTCCTCTTGATCAGTTAACCTTACTTTAAATTACAGGGTATACTCCTCTTGATCAGATAACCTTACTTTAAATTACAGGGTATAACTTCTCTTGATCAGTTAACCTTAATTTGAATTACAGGGTATACTCTTCTTGATCAATTAACCTTACTTTAAATTACAGGGTATACTCCGCTTCATCAGTTAACCTTACTTTAAATTACAGGGTATAACTCCTATTGATCAGCTAACCTTACTTTGAATTACAGGGTATACTCTTCTTGATCAATTAACCTTACTTTAAATTGCAGGGTATACTCCGCTTCATCAGTTAACCTTACTTTGAATTACAGGGTATACTCTTCTTGATCAATTAACCTTACTTTAAATTGCAGGGTATACTCCGCTTCATCAGTTAACCTTACTTTAAATTACAGGGTATAACTCCTCTTGATCAGCTAACCTTACTTTGAATTACAGGGTATACTTCTCTTGATCAGATAACCTTACTTTAAATTACAGGGTATAACTCCTCTTGATCAGCTACCCTTACTTGGAATTACAGGGTATAACTCCTCTTGATCAGCTAACCTTACTTTGAATTACAGGGTATACTCTTCTTGATCAATTAACCTTACTTTAAATTGCAGGGTATACTCCGCTTCATCAGTTAACCTTACTTTAAATTACAGGGTATACTCCTCTTGATCATATAACCTTACTTTAAATTACAGAGTATAACTCCTCTTGATCAGCTAACCTTAGTTTGAATTAAAGAATATAATGTTTTTCATCAACGATATTCACACCTTACTTTAAATTGCGGGATTTACTGTGTTTGATCAATGAGTAGCCATATATTATGTTTTAATTTGCATAATATACTCTACTAGATCATCTATATCAGTATCTTTCTTTAAATTATAGAACATGCTGTGCCTGATCAGTGAAAAGTGAGGTAATATTTTAACCTACCATACTCTACTGATCAACGAGATCAATTATTGCCTTACTTTAACATATAGGGACAACTCTATATTTGATCAGCGGGATCCGTGTCTTATTTTAAATATAAGATATACTCTACTTGATCAGCGGGACCTATATCACACTTTAACTTACAAGAGATACCCTACTTGATAAATGAAATCTACGCCTTACTTTAAATTACACGAAAATATCTACTTGAAACAATGTTAATTATACTTGTCACAAGACAAAAGTATTGGGCCTATTATATTTTTAACACTACATTCTTTCTCTAGCCCCTCAGGAATTTTCAAAAACTAGAAGCATGTATAATAATAGTCTTTAAACCACTCTATATACGTCATATACATTGCCGACGACGCGTTTCGCTCAATCCAGAGCTCATCAGACCGGCTGGGATACAACAAACACGGTAGTGGTCTGAACACTATTTATATAAAACATTTGTTACAACAACAATTGTTATGATGTGAACGCCTTTTCCAACCTGGCGAAGCATGATTTTAATTAATCATGCTTGTCATAAGGCATATAATAAAGTATATTGTTTGATATCATATGTTGCCTGCCCAAGGTCTTTCATAATAAACTCAACAGAAACTTGCAAGAGAAAAAAAAGTGTATTTGCTAGTAAGTATGAGCGTCTGTATAACTGTGTCTCATACGAAGAAGAGGATATGGCCACCTTGATATGGGAACTGGATGAGCAAATTCGTCATCACTGCTGCAGTGACCAGTGTTATCATGGCCACTTCGTTACGACTGACCTAATTCATAATGCCGTGTCCCGCCTTAACTCAGGTAAGAGAGACGGTGACGGATTATCTTCTACCGACCATATCAAACATGGAGGACTGGTATTACGTACACATCTAGCCATTTTGTTTACGGTGATGATGCGTCATAGTTGGCATCGACCATCATACCTATTCCAAAAAGTACGAGAAAATCGCTGAGCGACTCTGGTAATTATAGGGCCATTGCCTTAAACAGCCCGTTAAGTAAACTTTTTGAACTTGTAATATTAGAAATGAATACTTGAGTCACTGGTTACAACCAATCTGCAATTTGGTTTTAAGCAAAAATCTTAGACTACACAGTATACTTTTGCTGTACAAAGAAGTATTTCAGTATTACTTAAATAATGACACGTCCGTGTTTTGCATGTTTTTGGATGCGAGTCAGGCTTTTGACCATCTCCAGTATATTAAACTGTTTAAACGATTACTTGAGAAAGGTTTATGTCCTTTAACATGTAGAGTACTGTCACTTATGCACACAGGACAGGCTTCGCTGGGGAGAGATTCTTTCAGGTTCGATATCTTTGTCCAACGGTGTCAAGCTAGGCGGAATTCTATCGCCTGTGCTTTTTTCGATCTATGCCGATATGTTACTTACTGAGCTACGTAACTGTGGTCAGGGTTGCTACATTGGCAGAGCATTTGCAGGATGACATTATACTTTGAGCTCCGTCGAGAACTGGGTTATTGAATATGTTGGAAATTGCCGAACAAATAGGCAAGGACATTAACATTAAGTTCAATCCAGCGAAATGTCTTTTCTTAAAATTCAGATAGTAATGACAATGTAGAACAGCCTATATTTTTCTGTGACATGATGGTTCCATTAAGCGAATCGGCTGTACACCTTGGTCATTACATCGGCTTTAATTACAGAGTAAATTCCATTCAGAAAAGCGTGAATGATTTGTACAAGAGATTTAATTCGTTACTATCTAAATTTTCACATTGTTCATATGATGTGCGATATAGTCTGTTTAAAACTTACTGTATGTGTTCATATGGATCGAATCTTTGGGATTTTGATCATAAGACAATCGAAAGTTTTTATTGCGCATGGCGGAAATGCATTCGTTGTACTTTCATGGTGCCATATGACTTTCACTGTTACCTAGAATTGTGGATGATCATCCCGTAGAATTTCAAATGCACAAGCGTTTTGTGAACTTTATGAGCTCCTGCCGTTCGTCTGAAAACGAGCTAGTCAGATTATGCTGTAAAATGGCTGTAAATGGCAGTGGATCTCCTGCTGGGAATTCCATCAGTCAAATTTGTTGTAAGTACAATCTTCACCGGGAATCTTTACCAAGATTTCTTCGACGTAAAAAGCCTCAGACTGGCAAAAGAGCCAGTGCTATTAGAGACTTTATCGCTTCAAGGAGACATCAGGAGGTGACGACAGAGTAGATATAAATATTATTATTTCCCACCTGTGTACATATTAATTATCTGTATAACTACTGATGTCTGTAACTGTATTAAATGTATCTATGAATGGTACGAATAAACATATATATATATATATATTGGCGAAGTCATAGGGTAGGGTCCCGAGTCATGCCATGTCGGAAAATATTTGTACTTTTCACTCAAAATGGCGCATTTTAATGGCATCTGAGGCCGTTTTACACCTTTTAAATATGTTTCACGGTTATATATTGGTGCAGTTTAGGGGTGCGAGTGCACGCGACGCACACTCCCTTCCTGCCTATGCGCATGACCTGATAGTTGAAATAATGCATCGACAATAACACGTTAAAATATAAGTATGTACGTACCACGTTGTCTTACGTTACAATATCTTTATAAAGATATTGAGTTCAAATATAGTTAGATACTACGGCGTTAAAGTTTGCTATGTAGAATGAAGTTTTAAACAACATTAAGGAGAATATGGCATGAAACACGAAGAGATTAAAGTATCAATTACAGTAGAATAGAATAAGATATTAAACAGCAATAGAGGGACTAAGGTATCGATTACAGCTGATACAATATATATATCTATTATTAAACAGAATTAAAGAAACTAAGGTATCAATTACATCTGGATAGAATAAGATATTAAACAGCATTAGAGGGACTAAGGTATCGATTACAGCTGATAGAATATATATATCTATTAATAAACAGAATTAAACAAACTAAGGTATCAATTACATCTGGATAGAATAAGATATTAAACAGCAATAGAGGGACTAAGGTATCGATTACAGCTGATAGAATATATATATATCTATTATTAAACAGAATTAAAGAAACTAAGGTATCAATTACATCTAGATAGAATAAGATATTAAACAGCAATAGAGGGACTAAGGTATCGATTACAGCTAGATAGAATATGATATAAAACAGAATTAAAGAAACTAAGGTACTAAGCAGCAGTAGATAAACTAAGGTATTAAACAGAAATAGAGAGATAATCATTAAACAGCATTAGAGATACTAAGATATCGATTACAGCTGTATAGAATAAGATATTAAACAAAATTAGAGAGGCTGAGGTATTAAACTGCATGAGATAGACTAAAGTATCGGTTAAAGTTAGATAGAATAAGATATTAAACAGCAATAGAGGAACTAAGGTATCAATTAAATTTGGATAGAATAAGATATTAAACAGCAATAGAGGAACTAAGGTATCAATTAAATTTGGATAGAATAAGATATGAAACAGCAATAGAGGGACTAAGGTATCAATTAAACTTGGATAGAATAAGATATTAAACAGCAATAGAGGGACTAAGGTATCAATTAAACTTGGATAGAATAAGATATTAAACAGCAATAGAGGATCTAAGGTATCAATTAAACTTGGATAGAATAAGATATTAAACAGCAATATAGGGACTAAGGTATCAATTAAACTTGGATAGAATAAGATATCAAACGTGATTCAAGAGCCTAAGGCTTCAAACAGTTAGATATAGTGAGACATTAAGAGGCATTAGAGAAACCAAGATATAAGAAGTGCGAGTTGCTCCTTTGGGAATAGCTACGGAGTTTAGAGCTGGTGAGCCAAGTTGGAATATGTGAGATACCACAAAATATTTCATGCACTGAAAAGATTCACTACTAATGAATACACACTGAATGGGAGTTTTGAATTTTCAAATGAAATGCAACAGTTGAGGTTTGATATTAATGTTCATTGTGCCAGCTTTGATGCTGAATCATTATATATAAATATACCTTTAAAAGAAAATATAAAGTTAAGGATTGATCTGATTCTCAACGATAATTCGAATTACGAGGTTATTCCCAAATCAGATTTTTTTTCTGGAATTGGTGAGCTTTGCTACCAAAGAATCGTACTTTCTTTTAAATGGCAAAATTTATTGTCATATCGACGGATCCCCCACCCAGTGGCTCAGCGGTGGTAAGTCCAAAGAATTATAATGTTAAAAACAGGGTTTCGATACCCGTGGTGGGCACAGCACAGATAGCCCATCGTGTAGCTTTAGGCTTAATAACAAAAAACGTTCTACATTATCGCCCTATTTGGGCAATCAATTTTAGTGTTATTGCGAAAAACAATGGTTAAAAAATTACAGTTTAAACTACTCTAGAAGAGTAGGGACGTGGATGACAGTTACTGTCCTTAAAAACTCTGATCAAGCTTTCTAATTTCTTCAATATTTTAGTAGTAGTCATCTTCAAGTTCATGAACTTTCATTTCTTGACACTTTGATTAGTAATAGTAATGGTCACTTCCAATGTGAAGTGAAGGACAAAAATATACTTACTAGTTTGTACTTTAAATTCTAAAGTTATATTCCAAATACTTTAAAGGAAAATTTGATTTACGATATTGTACCATCGTGTATGGATAATACCTAGCATGTATGAGGTTTTGCATAAAGAACTTAATAACATCAAATAATTTTTATATACAAATGATTTTCCCATTCATGTCATAGATAGAATGCGTTGTAATTATTTGAATAAGTGAAGTTTTAGTAAATCGCGTATACTTGAAGTTTCTAAACATCCTATTGTTATCAGTTTACCGTATATGGGTAAACAGTCTTTAATTATTAAAAATCAGTTATCGGAAGGGTGTATCAGCTGAGGTGTATGTTCAAACCTAATTGTTGCCTACAGTTGTTGTTTTTTTGTTTTGTAGTAGTAGTATAATTAAGGACCGGATTTATGTTTTAAAATCCTCGAATGCAATTTATAAACATACTTGTCCAAGGCTGTATCGGGTCCACTAAAAGAAAATTGTTCACCAAGTGAAAGAACATGCCAACCTAAGATCCCCTATTAAGTCAAGTATACTCTAACATGCCAACCTAAGATCCCCTATTAAGTCAAGTATACTCTAACATGCCCTAACAGAATGTGACGTTACCATCCATTCTAATTTGTTCAAAATCTTAGCAAGAACCAGTGATGAACAGCGCCTCCATATAAAAAAGAACCTTGCTCATTTACACGCTGAGGCTTGAGATTAATTGTATAGGATATGCCAGAAGTTACATTTAGATAGGCTATGTTACGAAACATATACAGTATCGAAAATAACTACATATATTAAGAGCTCATTATGTTATGTTTTGCTGACTTTAAGATGCTGCAAATTAAAACTTTGATTTAAAGATTTGAAAGCTACTACCTCAGCGGTACGTTTGAAGGCTTATAATGCTAAAATCCGAGCTTCGATACCAGTGGTGATCACGGCACAGATAGCCTGTGTAGTTTTGCGCTTAACAACAAACAAACGCATTGTAAATAAAAAGAGAAAATGAATCAAAAACTGCTTCCTATTTTCATCCACCTGATTAACTGATTCCATACAAAAAACACATAGGCGGCGAAGTAATCACTAAACAGACTAGATATAAAGAACATACATTTCGTTAAAATGCATTAAAATAAATGTAAACATTTTGATTATTTTAACTGTAGTTAACATGTGTATTTATTTTTGCTTCTAGAAACTCTTTATATGATCTGGTTTCGCTCATCATCTGCAAGACAACTCCTTTCCTCTACTAAGGGCCCGGCATGGCCAGGTGGTTAGGGCGCTCGACTCGCAATCTGAGGGTCGCGGGTTCGAATCCCCGTCCCACCAAACATGCTCGCCCTTTCAGCCGTGGGGGCGTTATAATGTGACGTTCAATCCCATTATTCGTTGGTAAAAGAGTAGCCCAAGAGTTGGCGGTGGGTGGTGATGACTAGCTATCTTTCCTCTAGTCTTACACTGCTAAATTAGGAACGGCTAGCGCAGATAGCCCTCGTGTAGCTTTGCGCGAAATTCAAAAACAAACAAACCCACAGTTCAGAGGGGCCCCCGACCACTGACAAAAATTTCCTTAACAAGATTCCAGAAACAGGCGTATATGATAATAATAACTGGTCTAAATTACCCATATACAGAGATATCATTCACTAATTTATGCTTTACAATGTCCACAAGGCTTTCTGTTAGTTCAACGGGACAGGGTACAAGGACTTTTTAACTATCTGTACTCGACATTAAGTTACTAGAGTAAAAACACAAAATATTTGCACTATCACTGGTGCTTGTGTGTTTTCTTTTGAGAAAGATTTGAATCGTTTATTAATGATAATAACATAGTGAGTTATTCTGATATGTAGAAGCAGTATATATCACGTTCTCTGTCTAGCTAAGGAACGAAAGACACATTTTCCGTCGTTCACAGAGTCCCAAAGTTCTCTAATTCTGCACTGAGCCTACACATATATAGCACCTTCCCAGTAAAGTAATTATTGGTCTACGCATCCAGAGCACTTTACCTGTACGATAACTATTTGCCTACATATCCAGAGCACTTTACCTGTACGCTAACTATTTGCCTACATATCCAGAACACTTTACCTGTACGATAACTATTTGCCTACATATCCAGAGCACTTTACCTGTACGATAACTATTTGCCTACATATCCAGAGCACTTTACCTGTACGATAACTATTTGCCTACATCTCCAGAGCACTTTACCTGTACGACAACTATTTGCTTAAATATCCAGAGTAGTTTACCTACATAGTAACTATTAGCCTACACTTTAAGGACATTTTCCACATAAAGTAATTATTAGCCTACATATCAAGAGTGGTTTACTTATATAGTAACTATTAACCTATACTTACGGAACTCTTTCCCTATACAGTAACTATTAACTTACAGATCTAGAGCACTTTTTGTCTATAAAGGAATTATTAACTGGCACATTAAGAGCACTTAACCTACACAGTAACTATTAGCCTATATATCCAGAACCCTTTTCCTACAAAGTAATCATTAGCCTACACATCCAGAACACTTTAACTACAAAGTAGCTATTAGCCTGCGCATCCAGAACACTTTCTCCACAAAATAATTATTAGCCTTCACATCCAGAGTACGTTACCTACAAACCGGATCTGAGTTGGAATCGCTAGAGAATTTCCTCACATAAAGGGACCTTCCCATTTGCGATAGGTAAAGGATGAATTATTCTATATTTTAACACGAAATCGCTCTATGGTGATCTTTTCTTAAGCACTTTTTATTTGTCTAACCGGTTAGGCTTGTCCATTGTGTTTTTGTTTCTTTTAGGGGGATTCCAACCGTTATATTGAGATTTCTGGGTAAATACATATACTAGAATGCACCTCTTTCTAATGCGGTTTTACTTTACTTGTAGTATTAAGAGTGCTAAAGCTTGTTATACATCTAATGATAGCTTATTACACAATTCAGGACAAGATCGTATAGGGCTACGTTCTTTCTGGTCTAAAAGGGTGTTGTTGATTTCTTATCTCCAAGCTTGCCCGCGCCCAAAAATCCTAGTATGAAATGGAATTTCCGGAAACCGGTTGTGCTTGTCCGACGGTAGAGGTCGTCCGTACGTGTCCCCCACCCCCCAATAGAAATTAATTAGGGAAAAAGCAGAAACTAGCAAAGCATTATTGATTTATTACTTTCCAAACGGCAATGTTTTACGTAAAAACAAATTTTTATATAAATAATAGTAGTATCAAGAAGTTATTACTGTGATGTAAACGTTTATTGAACCTGTTGTATTTATGTGTACTAAATTTCTAATTTAATTTTAAAGAAAAAAAATTAATTGCCATCTAGT
>NW_013665977.1:287224-295692 GCF_000517525.1 Limulus polyphemus | reverse complement strand
TACTGCTTATTTATGACTGAATCGAACATACAATACACATATTTTCATAATAAGATCCTTAGTACTTGAAACCGGATTCTTTGGTATGTAACATGAGAACACATTCAGCAATTAATACGTAATATTTTAGAATAAAACAGAATAGCATTCTTAATATCTAACACATAATCTTATAGTATTTAATACACATAAGATACTTAAAATATAATACGTAATATTTTAATATCTGGCAAAACAAGTCTTTTAGTATCGAATACATAATATTTCAGTATGTAACAGAATAATTATCTAACATACATAAGTTTAAATACGTAAAAGATTAAGACTCAACATCAGATACGTAATGTTTTACGATGTAACAGAATAAAACACTTAGTATCTAATACGTAATTTTAAGTATGTAAAAGAATAAGACTGTTAACATAAGATACATGATATTTTACGATGTAACAGAATAAGACAATTCGTATCTAATACGTAATTTTAAGTATGTAAAAGAACAAGACTGTTAACATCAGATACATGATATTTTACGATGTAACAGAATAAGACAATTCGTAACTAATACGTAATTTTAAGTATGTAAAAGAATAATACTCTGGGTGCCTAATACATAATATTTCATTGTATAACAAAATAAGACCCTTGCCTTCTAATACATAAATATAAGACCCTTAATATCTGATATATAATATTTTACTACGCAACTGCGTGTGCTCGTTTCTTTAGGTAGGATGCGAAACGTTTATGAATGATGTATTAAAACTGATATATCAAGCCTAAGTTTTTATCCATTATATACAGTAATTCATTCACCCCTCGTAGTAAGAATTTACTGAATGATTATATTACTTTGATAAAATGATTACGAAGATTGCTTACGTCACAATGATTCTCCAGGGGTGTTTGTCATTTTCTTGTGAACAGTAGAATATTTTAGTAACAAACTTTATTCGATTAACAATAACCAAAATGTACAAAGAAAGGTAAACTAATCAATTCAAAGATCAATTTTACAAATCGTTGATTGGTCATCGATCACTTTATAAGAAACATAAAACTCTGAATGATGGCTGTTTTGCACACTACGTTTTAATCTCTATAAGTACTGGATCGATACCTTATAAATTTGTCTATGAAAAGATTTGAATTTCCAAGAACATGAATTCGTCAGAAGGAAATATGAGAAACAGTACAAAATTCTGTACAACAAAACCACTGTCCAAGCTTTCTTAATGTTTAAAATACTATGGTGACAATAGCGTCTGGTAAAACAGAAACATAAAATTAACTGGACCTTTATTTTTACTTTTTTAAAACCCGCAGTGGGTTTGCTAAGAACCCCGTGCCTTAAACAAGCAACATTCTAGCTTTGAAATCCCCTCATGTTTCAAATAATGGAAAATATATATTTATATCATACATATAATAACGAATAAAAATACACTCACTACAGATCATAAATTACAATTTTAACGACATATGTTTTGACTAATTCTATTGGTTCCTCAGTGTATTATAAGTGGGTAAGAATAAATTAACAAAATTTCATGGTGATGAAACTGGTATGTGTATACATATATATTATTATAATTAATCACATTAACAGCTCTACTAGAATGAAGTTTATGTTCGATGCTACGTAAACCATAAAACAGTGTACCTGATAAAAGAAATCAGAAGGAATTTATCTGATTATCAGGTACATTGTTTTATGGTTTACGTAGCATCGAACATAAACTTCATTCTAGTAGAGCTGTTAATGTGATTAATTATAATAATATATATGTATACACATATGTATACACAACTGTTTGCTACGAACTTTCTTTAGATAAACAAGCCAGGGCACAATTTACTTTCATTATTTTCTACCCTATGTCTATTTTTACGATATACCGAAACTAAATTAAAACATAAAACGAACAATGAATTCGCAATAATAGTCACAAAAATTACTATATAAATTATGTTTATATTACGACCATCTATTAAAACATAATTATCTTAATATTAATCGTACATTTTTTTTATAAAACTTTAAAAAGTGGTTGAAGAATCAATTCTGTTATAAGCTACTCAATATCGTTATTCTACATTTTGATTCTCACAAGAAAATATGTTTCATGTGTCAGTTTTCATGTACGGTGAACTAGATTGTTTTGAAACCATGTTATAACTTATTCTCAAGCTAGCATATTTTATATAATACGTTGTTAGATATTGTATGCTAGCATATTTTATATAATACGTTGTTAGATATTGTATGCTAGCATATTTTATATATTACGTTGTTAGATATTGTATGATAGCATATTTTATATATTACGTTGTTAGATATTGTATGATAGCATATTTTATATATTACGTTGTTAGATATTGTATGCTAGCATATTTTATATATTGTGTGCTTGGTTGTTTCTTACACATTATCACTTATTCGGAACTATCAAAGTGTGCATATTACGTTATTACATATGACATGCTAGATTATTTTTGACATCACACTATTACTTATTCTTAGCTAGCATATTTTGCATATCATAATATTACATACCGTATGCTACATTGTTTCTTATGTCACGTTATTACTTATACTGAATTAGCACGTTTTACATTGAACAACTTTTGACACTCTTACGTATCTTCTTCAGTTGATATTAGTACAAACGTTTCATTTAAAGCGTTAAGATACTAACATTTCTTATTCTTCTGCGCTTTATTCTGTATGTGAAACCAAACTATTCAGGTTCAAGAGCCTTCACGAACAACCTACAAGTGTTCAGGTATAACTCTGCTTAGCTTAAACACCGTAACCATAACAAACATTTGTGGGCATGATTTGCCAAGATATAATACTTTATATTAAGTGTATTATAGTGAGAGAAAACATACACAAGCAACTATTTCATTTTATGTTTTTGTTTGTATTCTACGTTGAGCAACATAATTTTTTATGTGTTGGGTCAAGTGTGGCCTTGTGGTTAATGGAACCGAAGTGTGAATCTAAGGGTTTATGTTTCGTATTTCCTTACCGCAAAAACGTATTCCGCGTTTGGAAGCCATGAATGCGTTATAAGAGTAACGATCAAATCCAATTATTCTTTCAGAAGAGAGCAACGTAAGAGTTGGCGGTGAGTGCTGTTGACTTCGTGCCTTCCTTCTAGTCTATAAGTGTAAAATTAGGGATGATTGTGTATAGCTTTGCGCTAAAATTCTAAAACAAATAATTGTGTTTGACATATTAGTATTTACTCATCAGGAGTGATGTACTTCTGATCATTACATAAATTAGTAATATCCGAGAGTGCACTAATACTCTCTATGTAGGGATGGCACGGACGCCTGTATTAAAGCAATACAAAAGTCATCAGGAGTTTCTTCTCTACAAGTCATCAGAAGCTAGGTATGAAGAGCTACCTGGTATAGTAGCTCTATCTCCAGTGTATTTGCCGCTTTTCAGCTATCCAGAGCATCCCAAGGTCGAAAACCAGTGTATAGCCAAAACTGAGATTACTTATATTCGTTCATCGCAATTTTTCTTCATCATGCCTAGCACCTACCTAGTTCTAGCAAATACTATATAGTTTACCATCAATTGATAGAGCAAAATAGCCTTCACGATCTTTGACTACATGTTTTACTATTCTATGCAAAGTTAAAAACAAAATCATAATTCTTGTGTAAACGAAGTTATTACTCCTAGAAGTTAGCTTTCTTATAGAAATTTGGTTTCCTTTAAAAAGCTTATTTAAAGGGTGAAATAGGAATTACCAGCCAATAATATATGAACATTATATGACTGTAACATGTAGAATACTCAGTGCTTTGTACACTGTACAGTCGGTGTCTTTAGGGAGCCAACCCCTATATTATGTATGAAGTGAAAGAGTAAAAAAAAGATCAATACACATACATGCCATTAGAAGCTAGATGTGAAGAGCTACTTAACATATTCGCTCTACCTGCGATGTATATGCCGCTTTTCAGCTATTCAGAGCGTCCCCAAGTCGAAAACTGGCGAATAGCCAAAACCAAGATTTCTTAGTTTCGTTCATCATCATCTTTCTTCAACAGGCCTAGCGCCTACCTAGTTCTAGAAGTAACTATAATTTTATCATCATTTGACAGGGCAAAATTGTCTTTACGATCTTTGGCTACCTATTTTATTATTATTATATACAAAATATATAAACCTTTAGTATACACTCTATAACCTAGTAACACACGTACGCCATCTTATTGAAAAGTAAACAATTATCGCAACATAAAAACCTATTTAGAGCTGGCTAATGAACTTGAAAAAAGGGAACAAAAAAGACAGAGATGGAAGTGGACATATCACTTTATTGGCAGACTAAACTGTCTCAACTTTACATGGAGAATAAAATTCCTACATTACTGGCTTCTTCACTGGCAAAACAAATAGAACCAGAACTTCCAATCGTAGAATGTTACTCTATTGTAAGATAGTCATAAAAGTTGTATTCTAAAGTTAACTGAAGGAAACGTATAATGATGGAAGCTGAGATTCTATTCAAACACCAAGCTTTCGATAGACAAAGTGGGGAAGCCAGTAATGTAGGGATTTTATTCTCCATATAAAGTCGAGACAGCTTAGTCTGCTATGTAATCATTAGCCGATCAAGTGATATATCCACTTCCAGCACTATCTTGTTTGGTTCCCCTTTTTCAAGTTCTCTAGCCAGTCCTACATAGCATTTTTATTTAATGATAATGTTTTCCTTATACTTGTCATATATACAACTGTATTGTACTACCTCAATATGTCATTTTTAGGGGTCTCTCTTAAATTTTTTGGTGTTTCTATTTTTTCACAGTTTTCCTTTTTGAAGGGCAGTATTTAACTGTACATATAGGTTCCAAAATGTATTATCTGTACTAGATGTATAACAAAACTGCTTGAGTTCCAACCGCCACGTGCTTCGACATTATTGGCATTTTTCATTAATATCCAAATATCATAAACGCTACAAAAATGTTCAACAAATGATCGTTAGATTTCCAAATCTAGATGTTAACGCTGTTAAACTACTTTACCATAATAAAACTGAGCAACGTCAAACTTTAACAACTGTTTATTTCAATAAATATCTTGGAGTAATTCCTACGGCAGGGACACATAGTAGTCCAGTTGCAAAGGCATTCAACTCATTATAAACAAATATAACCAAATGTATGACGACGGGTTGTTTATTTGTGACTAGTAACATTTTGGTTTAATTTTTGATAGCGATACATAAATGATACAACCGGCAACACTAATAAAAGAGTTAAGCTTTATAATCGTTCTTTTATTTTTATTCCAACAGGTGGTTTTAATCATGTGGGGCTAGAAATTCCTGTTAGTTCCTCAATTTTGACAGGAACCCTCGATACACATTTTAACGCCTCGGAGCTGCCAACACACATACCGCCCACTACGGTGAATCTTCCGGAACATCCACTGGTATTAACAACGTCACCAAGGCAGTCTCCATCGACTCTTTCGACGGTAACACCACTCGTTTCTCCGTTACCTAGCAACACGGGTCCCGTCTCTAACAGAGTTTGTCAACCTGAGGAGATTCGTCTGAGATATGGAAGCCCGTCGACCGCCCCATCGGTCATTAACGAAGGGATAGGCGCTGGTGATGATAGTACGAAACCGAAGTTGGCAGAGGAAGCGTGTGACTCAACCGTAGGTTCTGAGTCAGACAGCCACGACATCAAACAGTCTTCAGTTGCTTCTCCTTCAGCTAGTCAAACGGAGAATATTGAACAAAAACCCGGGAACAACAGTAGTTCCTCCAATGGGCAACCACAAAAGAAACGGAAAAGACGTGTCCTTTTTTCCAAAGCCCAGACATATGAGTTAGAACGAAGGTTTCGACAACAGCGCTATCTTTCGGCCCCTGAAAGAGAGCATCTGGCGAGCATTATACGACTCACTCCAACGCAAGTTAAAATTTGGTTTCAAAATCACCGCTACAAAACTAAGCGTGCTCGACAAGAAAAGGGGTTGGAGCTAACCCCCATGCCCTCACCTCGTCGTGTTGCAGTTCCAGTCTTAGTAAGGGACGGTAAACCTTGCCAACCACAGATGAATGGCAATTTTGTCAAGCCTCAAGATCCATTACCGTCCGTTGTTCCAAACATGCAGTCAGGTATGAATGTTACCATGGCAACTGCAGATCTTACATCCATGACCAGTATGGTTGCCGCTGCAGCAGCGGCATCTAGTATCAATACTTTTAATATGAATATGATGCCCACTTATTCACATCCTATAATTCGACAGACACCTTGGTGGTAAAATCCAACTATTATTTTCGTCTAAACCTATATAAATAAGGTATTAGTTTAGCTTATATGGTTGCACTTATCATTAATTCATCTTTATTGTTCCGTAGGTCATGAACCATTCCTTTCACCTTACAAGTGATATTTCTGTTGTCTTGTTTTCTGCATTTATACTACAAGGTGTTTTAAAAACAATAAGTTAATTTTTGTTTAAATGATGTTCTGAAGAAGAAGAATTTTTCCAGTAATTCCACATATCTTTCCCTGATAAGGTTACCTTTATTACTTCCGCAAAATATAAAATATTTAAGGTTAAAAAGATAGCAAAAAACTTAACAAACTTGGAACATCTATATTCCCGAAATGGTGTACTCTGAATCACAATGACAGAGATTTTGAACTTAATCGGTGTAGAACCACATAGTTCTCACATAGCTTTTATTTTTTCATAAAATCAAATATATGAAAAATTTCTCTGAGCTTTAATATTACAAATCTGCAGCCTTACGATGCTAAAAAAATTGGGTTTAGATACCCCTGGTGGACAGAGCACAGATAGTCCATTGTGTAGCTTTGTGCTTAATAACAACCAAAACCAAACTGAATCTTACAAAATCTACCTTGTTGAAATACTCTTGGAATGAAATATTTGTTCGAATAACATATTCTTAACTGTACTTCCAAATACAGAGATTTGAAAAAGATAAAAGGAAAACAACTTTTAATAATCGTAAGAAATAATTGACATGATATGAAGTTCAAGTCACGCTTGATAGCCGGAAAGCTACAGTTGTTAAACTTTGTTTCCTATGTGCCTTGGCGTTTCACTTAGTGCCATCTGCTGGTAATCATGCAAATCACTAAAGAAAGCTGTGACTATGTTCACTGCTTGATATCAAGTATTTGTTGTTGAAAGATAACCATTCCTTTAGCGATTTTACCACTACAGGTATTACGCGTTCGACTTAAGGTACTATTTGAAGAAATACTAATAATTTCTATTCGGGGCAGTATTATAATGCATAAAAACGTATATGAGTATTACCTTAAATCGCCCTTTTAATGATTATTATACATTGAAGAACGCATTTCAATTGCGGAATAGAATGTTATGACCACTACCCGATAAATCCATATTTCAACGTGATTAATAGATGGCGCCCTCTGTGTAGTAAGTATGCATAAATATTATTTGGGGTTTCTAATTCCACTCTTCTTCGTTTTGGAAGCAAAGTACCTGTATAGATCAAAACTAAAATCTAACTTAGTATATAATGCTGTTAATTTTACACACTAGTCTAACTGATAGAAGGCAATGAAACAAAACTTATAATGATTAGAAGGCACGGGTGCATCATTACAGTTAAAGTACAGAGCACATAACATATATACAAATTTGTTTTGCTTTTTAGCAAAGAAGAAGTTAAAATGAGTTAATTATTCAAAATTGTTGACATTATGTCCTAAAATCTCATTGGAACGTTTAGTCTGCGTGCATTGTTTGAAAAGTGTCATGGAGAACTTTTTTTTTTTTTTGCTAGAAATATTCATTTTTTCATACCCAATACTGCTTTATATATATATAGCTTACCCTCACGTTATGATACAAAATAAAAATACATATCGTTTATGGTATTAATGGAAAAACTCTGCTTCATATATAATGTAATAAACTGACTCTTCCGTCCATTAGGCTACAGGTAACCCCCTATGTTACATAAAACTTGTTTATGGAGCAGAAATCCAATTTAAAATAATCTATGTTGTAGATATGTATGTATGTGCCTAAATATATATATATATATATATGACGTAAGCATTTCTATCAATATAACGTACAACTTTTTTAACACATTTCATTGATGAGAACAACTTAAAAAACTATTTGGTAGTTAGCATATCAAAGCCTTTGAAACAAACTAGAACTGAAATGTTCATTTTTAATAATCCTGCTTAGATTCTGATCCTTTCAAGTTCAAAGAGCAAACGGTGGCGTAGTGAGAGGGGTGGGGTGCACGAGGAGCATTTGCCCCTGGGTGGTGGGTTCGGGGAGTGCCAACCAGCTTACCCAGAATTTCGCTGTTTCCATAAGACTAGCCCCCTCCCCCCAGTGGCACAGCGGTATGTCTGCGAACTTACAACGCTAGAATCTGGGTTTCGGTACC
>NW_013665977.1:277678-287124 GCF_000517525.1 Limulus polyphemus | reverse complement strand
GGGAAGAGCACAGATAGCCCATTGTGTAGCTTTGTGCTTAATTACAAACAAACAAACCATAAGACTAAGGCTCATTAACATGTTTTTGTCGTGCTTGACATCAAATATTAGTATATCACCAGAAATATCATACCTCGGAAAACCCTTGGTTTTTAGTGTTACGGTGATTAAAATACCGTGATATCTCATAGTTGATAGGGAAGTTAGCAGTTTTGTGAAGACAATTTGAAGCCGTATTACTCAAGCTGTCAACGGATTTTATTCGTTCTATTATAATACCAACCAGGAGAGTTGTGGTGCATGTTTATGTTAATGTAGAATATAGTATGTAACATATTGTTATACAAACCATAGATCTTAATTAGCTAATAATTCAAATTCATAAAGAATAAACCATAACTTCCATACGTCTAGCAGCCATGCAAGGGACAAATGAATGAGTCGCGTGATACGTGCATCTCATGGATTTTAATTTTTTACCAGCAAGTACCAGTACTTTATTTTCGTAACTCATTCCATGACTCCTTATAGTTCTGTTGTTCGTCCATAAAGTCCAAGTAATCATAACAATATGATATAGTACCATGGTAGGGAGGGTTGCCATGTAAGGTTAGAAGTTAGAAAGTAATAGTACAAAAGGCGAGTGGAGTTTGGATTGGGGGGGGGGCAAATTATGTTTTGCCCCCTGGCGCCAGACACCATTACTACGCCACTGAGAGCAAAACAGTAAAAAAAACTTAGTTCCAAGTTATTTTAAACTGCAGAAATGCTTCAACACGTTATTTTGTTTAAAATATAATCAATTTCTTATTGTGAGCTTTTTATGTTAAAGAACAACAAATATTTTCCGATGTAGTTATGGATACGTGACGCTTTATACGGCTTTGATCATTTATACAAATTGAAACAAAAGTAAGACGTAATATATTTGAGTTGAAGCTATAAATTTACTTTGCAGTAGTTATTTGAACAAATTTACTCTGTTTGTGTACAAGCTATTTTGACTTGATTTTTGATTTCTTGAAGTAATTTTGGGTTACTTAATTTTTTTTCCTACATTTTTTATGGTATACTTTTAAATATATATGTGTGTGTTTTCTTTCTTCGATATATATGCTGTCTGTAAAATTATTTTTATGTTAGAAATTGACTGTTAACTATTCCTTGAAGTTTTGTTTCACCTTAATTATATAATTTATTGCGACACCTACCTGTTTTAAAGTGTACCAAAGAAATAAAAAAATTAGTATTTTAGTGTTAACAAAGGTACTCTCAGAAACTCTAAAATAAATTACCTTTACATTATTTAAATGAAATACAAGTACATCCGGAAAATATACAGATTAAAATTGAATTATTGTTGATTGTTGTTTGTGAGGGTGTATATATGGCTGATTCTCGAAGCCGTAAAATTATAAACAGTACTGAAAGTATAAAGCGTCATCTTTCGGTGTTTAAATGAAGCAATAAATGGTTCTGTATATTGTTTTCGATCTGCGATGATAACATAGAAGAACATATATAAAGAATAGGAACAAATCTAAAGAAAGTGTGTAAAATGTATTGCTTATTGTTAATTGTATTCATCACACATTATATTTTGATCATAAAATAGTTTACAGGCTGGTTTATTCTAAAAAAATAACTATCGTATATTCCTCTCATGTTTGTAGCGGACTATTTTTTTTTACACATAGTTTCAGTTTTAATTCTGACTTTGTAAAAACTTAAATTAGTGTGTTTCGTACTTAAGATAAACGACAATACTTCTTCACGGCTTAAATTTCTCTAATAACACAAATATAATGTCTGTACTGAAAATAAAATATTTTAAAATAGTAACCATTTAACAATGCCACTTACGTTTCGTATTTTAGAAACTTTTCTATAGTTTATCAGGGTTGTTTCTTACACGAGAATAACTTGTATTTAATTTTCCCTATCAGATATTTTATTTGATTTTTTTTTTTTCTGTTAATGGCACAGCGGTAAGTCTGCGGACTTATATCGCTAGAAACCGGGTTTTGATACCCGTGGTGAGAAGAGCACAAATAGCACATTATGTAGCTTTGTGCTTAACTACAAAAAAATTGAAATAATATGTCTTATTTTGAATGAGTAGTTTCAATGAACAAATAATAAGAAATGGGTTTAATCTCTATCAAAAGAGTCAGTTTAACTCATTTTCGCGAAAAGATGGGGGGATAATTCATGCTTATTGAAATATAATTAGCTATAAGCAATATTGCCATGCAACTAAGGAATTTCATGAACCATAAAACAAAGGAAATGTTGTCTTATTTTCTCAACAGTCACTTTCTTGAACTTTGTTTTATGTCCAGATTTTAAGTGCTATTCACAGAGTGATGTAGCATTTACTGACCCATCTTTGTAGGTGTGGTCAATTCCTAAATCAGACATTTGTTTGTAAGATGAAAATTAAATTTAATTTCCCGTTTTAAATGTTTCTATGTAATGTTACTTTTATATATTGTCTTAAGCGCATTGTACGTTTTGTGCATATTTTTGTTTGTGTTTTATTACAACTTAATAGAATTTCTGCCTATTTTTAAACTCGTTTTACTAATAGTTCATATAATCAAATCCTTTAAGCGACTTCACAAATTGCAAAAAAGTTAACTATTAAATCAAACTTAAAACAATCATAAAACATTTTCGTAAAAAGGTTAATACAATTTAAAAAATTATTAGAAAAACACTTGTATTAAAAACTATAGTTATTACTAACTTATTTTTCCCTCAGCTTATTATATAGCTCTTCTTTTTCAAATAAAATAGTGAACGTTTGGCAAAGGTTTCACTAGTTCTAACAATTTAGGCAATGTTTATCTCATTATTGTCATAGTGAAACACTATTACAGGTAGACACTGTGAGGATGATAATATTTCAACTACACATGAGTTCATACTCAACCTAGTAAATTCAGGTATAGTATTCTGAATGAGTGAAGGTTTATAAAGACATGATTATGATAACTTTATTTATCTATATACCTTTATTTATCTAGACCAGTTCAATATGAATTAAAAGGTTATCTGTTTATTCGTTATACACAGGAGTACGATAAAAAAAAGTAAGTAATCAACCGCTCATGTTGTGATTCTGAATTTAAAGTTTCACATGAAGTTTTGTAATTATCAAAAGCGCTTTAGTAACCTTTAATTTTGTGTATCGTTTGAAAAGTTTCGTTTTGTACAAAACTTACTTTAGAGTTTTCGCAAATAATGTATTTACTTGAACGTGTAGTATAACATTATATTTTTGACACAAGACATGTATTAATGTCGGTTTATAAAGAGAATAGTTTTGTAAATACACCTTTGAAATTTTGGCATTTAGAGCTGAGAAGTATTTTTGTTTTAATTGTTTTGAGCACAAATATAGTAAAATCCTAGTTTTAAGTAAAAGTATAGTTTTATTCTTCTGAATGGAAATACAATAAAGTAAATGTTTAATGTAAACATGCATTCCATCATATTTTTGTTGTATTTAACGTGATGTTTAACTAATAAACAGATACAAGTTTAATAGTTAAAAAAAACACGATAACACACTTAAATTGGTTTGTTTTTAATTTGGTTGAAATAAATGTAAATGCTGTTTTTGGTTATTGTAGCACGGTAGTTTTCATTCGAATCTCATAATCACTCTAGTCAAAAAATATTTAACACTTTTACACATTAGCTTTTGCTTGAAACTGCATAATAAGAACTGTAAATGTTTCTGAGAAATTCGGCGAATCTAAATGGGGAGGTGGGAGTTAAACATGGCTGAGATTCAGTTTATTGAACAGGGTATCTTTTTTTTTCATACTAAGTTGGGAAATTACAGATATAAATGGCGAATTTCCTGAACGCCACCTGGCCGTAGCTATTTCTGCGAGAAATATACATTTCCACAAATTTATTCAAAATCATTCCCACTTAAGAATTACAAACAAACAAACAAGAGCAATCAGAGAGATTGCATACCCTCGCCCCGTCGCTCCTTTTCGAGATTGCATGCGTTTATATTGGATAACGTCAAATTTCGCCTTCGAAAACACAGAAAATCCTTCTCAGATCGAGAATAATCAACGATCCGGATCATTTTTCGTAGCGTGATGAGGAGTTTCAACCTTAATGTGTCCACGAAACTTGGTACAAATCCGATCACACTTTACAAAGTTATTAACCCAAAACCGCAAAAATGCACTATTTCCCCATAATACAAAATGCTTTAAAGTGATCCAAAATCTGGATCAGCACCAAACCGTCCCATAGTGACTTCCCATTTTGTGTAAAATTTTCATGTACATCGGTTTATTAGTTTTCGAGATATGCGCGCGAAACACAGACAGACAGACACGCAGAAACACGAATCCAATTAAAATACCCTCGCGTAAAAATCTCCGCAATCTTTGAAAATCCAGAGAAGCATTATTACAAATGAACAGGCACTCTCATCATGAAATTAACGTAGCTAAATTGGAAATCATGTTTTAGAACCAAAGCTTTTAATGGCGGTGGGTGGTGATGACTAGCTGCCTTCCCTCTAATCTTTCACTGCTAAATTGGGGACACCTAATTCAAACCAAACCTTTCCTCTTACCGCTTCTTTCCCCCGGTGGTTCAGTGGTAACTTTATGGACTTATAACGCTAAAATCCTGGGTTCGATTCCCAATATGGCTTTGTTCTAAAAACAAATAAACAATAAGTCCTAACTTTTAATTGTTGAATAGTCTTAGGGAAATATTCAGTGAGAATAAACTTACAGGTACGAACTGATTAATGTCTATTAAACATTAGTAATTATTAAAACATAAATGTATACAGCATTTTTGAAGACCAAACTTCATTTCAAAAGCATATTCTATATATTTCAGAACATCTTCATCAGACTAGGAGTTATTTTATATTTTGCTGTTTTTTTTTTAAATAAGTACAATAGTCACCTGTCAATCGACCTATGCAGAATCTTTGCCAAAGCAGCCTACATATAGTTCGAAGCATTTTAGTGATATAATTTTAACGAATTTCCTTTATCAATGCCAATACCTATGCTTGAGACTCTCAGGTTAAAATAAATGTGTTTACTTAAACATACACTTTGTATAAAGCACAAAATCAGCTTTCTCATTCCCAAATCAGAAACAAAAATTCCATATTAAAAGGATAAAAAAATATACACTGAAGCTCTCTGTTATCGCATGGATACACAATGCAGGCATGGCTCTAGAGGAGGGGGAGCAAACTCTAGCCAAAATAGCAAAAAGATGTAAAAGTTATCCAATGTTACACAGTGGAAAATGTGGCTATATACTCCCCGCCTGTATCTCCTGAGTTATTTCGCAAACTAGAGGCCTCAAAATACCCACTTGTCCCCCCCCCCCAAAAAAAAAAAGAGACCCGAGAGCAATCCCTGAAACAATGTTGAAAACTCTTCAAAAATGTGTTTTATGACAAGTGTGAGAAAAGGCTATTATTTCATTTTTTTTCGGAATTTTAGAGATTATCTCGTTCTAAACCTTTTTACAAGATAGAAACATGGTATTGTGCGTTTTGTATGTTGTCCCCCAGTTGGTCTGTGGTAAGATTACAGATTTACAACATGGAAATCCGGTATTCGACTTCCCTCAGTGGACAAAGTATAAACAGACAATTATGTAGCTGCGCACTACGAAAACAACATCAGTAGGTCACAGAAAATATCTTCTGTTATCATTCAAGCAAGTATTTAAATTAAACATAAAAAGTTTGAAAATATATTTTCTGCTTTATGTTTACTTATATTACCTCATAAAGCAAGAAACTCCAAATAGAATACAATTTACTTCATTCAAACCACACGTTACATTCCAAAATATTTTATGTTGTACAAAGTGTGCCAAAAGTATCCATAAAAATTTATAAAGTTTTAAAATAAAAAGGATGAAAGGAACAGCACCGAGACTTTGTATGCTTTCACAGGTAAGTCTGTAGATCTGTAATGCTAAAAATTAGGTTTCGATACCCTTGGTGGGCAGAGCAACTAATTATAAGAACTTATGAAAGTAAAAATAAAATGTTATAATATGTTAATCACACTATAGTGCTACATCCTGCTCTAATGAGGCCTTTCGCTCAATACCAGTGCTCATCGAGTCACCATCCACACAAAATACGCCTCCACGTGCCCGTCGTAGCGAGTAACGCAGAGGTTGCAGCTATAAAACCCGTTTCAGTTTCAATCAAACAATTTCATTTTTCCAGTGTAGATGCCACATAGTTGCTCATGTCACTGTCCTGCCACTTGGTGGCGAGAAATTCGATGCCATTAGTTACCACCATGCAAAGTTTAAACACCTTAGAGATCATACTTTATTATTTTATGATGAAATAATTTTGAGTGAATAATTTTCGTACACTCTAACGTTTTTGTATATTATTTAATATCTACTGCTATTTTCATTTCTCATACTATGCGTATTCTTTAGAACTATTTAGTAAAAAGAGTAATGCAAGGTCCAGGCTACTTAACGATGATTAAAGTGTTTTATTTCTTTAACTACAAGTTTTGAACTTAAAAAATTTGACGAACTAGCGCTAGGCCTGACTTTACATATATATAACGTGTCAGCAATTTGATTACTCATTCGTATTGCTAAGTTGATACAGAATATATTTTTAAAAGACAAATGAACGTATAATTCAGTCGAATTGCTAGTACATATACACACATGCATAAGTGGAACACTACATGCAAAATAAACTGATTATGCGATGTGTCAGGGGATTATTTGAGTACTATAAACACAGAAAATCATATCATTGTTAGTTTGTAAGGTAGTGGGTAAGAGTAAAAAATCATCCAACTTTCAAAGTATTATAATTATAATTATAATTATATCTAGAAGGTTCAAAATGGTTTCTTTGAACCGTTATTCAGAAACATCTGTTATACGAATTTACCGGTTGAAAAGGAGTGTGTTTGCTACTAGAAAGAATTTTAGCTGCCAACCAATGGAAATTACGAATTGGCACACCTTTAACACGATTCATTAATATGATTGTAAATATTGAAATATTGATCATTGTTATGATATGATTGTAAATATTGAAATATTGATCATTGTTATGATATGATTGTAAATATTGAAATCATGATCATTGTTGTGGTTTGGTTGTAAGTAGTGAAATCTTGATCACTGTTGAAAAATGTTTCAAGCGAGTCAGGAGTGAACATAACAATGATCAATATTTCAATATTTACAATCATATCATAACAATGATCAAGATTTCAATATTTACAATCATATCATAACAATGATCAAGATTTCAATATTTACAACCATACCACGTGAGGATCTTTACACAATCTGTCAGTAGCAGCCGACATTCATTCTAAGAACTGCTTGAGTCCAATAAACACAAGGAAACATGGCGTCGTTGGTGTGTAGAGAAGAAGTGACTAAAATCGTGTGATGTGACCTCATTAGTTGATTTTCATCCTTCTTCTGTGATGATGGTAAAAATATGGCTAAAAATCACATGATGCTCTTGAACCTGCTGACGTCTCTTTCCGACAGTAAAAGCCACTGGAGGTGATGTAATGGTTTGGAAAATTTTCTTATGATGATGGTTTAGTCCTCTGATTTCTTTAGATGAGAAAGTACAATGCTTTTGCCAGTCGTCTACCCCCAACAATACTACATTCTTGCCATGGAGTGCAAGTTCTTTGTTTAGTAATCCACAACAATATAACAGTCGAAATAGGTTGAAAGAACATGACAGGAACTTCAGTTATGTTGGTTCATTTGATCAGCTTTGAAATGAATTGAAATGTCGCATTCGCTTCTGTGATCTTTTTCCAGCATCTGTGATTCACTTGTAAATTTGATGACTGGAGTACAGAAAAACAAAACATCAATCGGCTTCTCGTAAGGTTTAATGTTATATCTAATCCTAGTTTATATCGAGCGAAAAGGTTGCCCAACTCGATACTAGGTGGATGGGAGGATCTTTAAAGAATAGTTATGCAGTGTAAGACATATAATATTTTTAAGCATCAAAACTGTATATGTTTACAACAACGTGTTCGATCAAAAGCATATCTTCTCCTAAAGTCACAAACACGTCCATTATCAATACAGAACACTGTAGTCTAAGAGGAAATCCAATTTTGAATAACTATGAATTATATTGTTAACGCATGCTCTTTCAGTCTTTTAATAAGATGTTTAATTGTTAAATATCGCAACTCAAGTTATTATTACTCATAATTCAGTGTGATATAATGTCAAATTTTTAACTGTATAAACAGGATCTGATTTGCATATAAAATAGATCTGCTCAAAGATATATTCAATGCTAAATGCCAGGATCTGTATCGTTAATGCACAGTCTTCAATATAACCAAATGTGTAATTTTTGAACTACTAGGCCATGTATATTATCAAGCAATGTTTTATCCCTTAGAAATTATGTTCAATTCGTCATGACTTATGAAGTGAATAGAAACATCTAGTTTTATATGACATATAACTTTAAATTTTTAAATCTGTGTTATCAACAGTGATAGCCTTGTTTCATAACACATATAGCCTTCGTGTTTTTCATGAATTACAAATAAACATTTAATGCATAATATACTACTACAACCAAAACGTTTGTTATTATATATGTTGACCTTTTCTTTGTTTTAGACTCTAATGTTTCACAAAATGACAAAATTATAGTCTTCACATTTTTTACATAAAAACAACGAATAAAATATGTCCGGAGTTTAAAATGTCTCAGTAAATTGAAACACACTTTTTGGTTTTCTATCTCTTAACATGATGTCAGTGTTTCCATTTATAGTCTGCATCTATTTGTTTCTTTGTGTTATGCAGGCATTCCATGTGCTTCCTACCCCCTTGGTTGATACATAAATTTTTCAAAATATTTGTTTATATTGAGTACTTAGTCTTAACATAGAAAATCAGTTAAGTGAGCTACTATATTCCTCTCGCCATAGTTATTCTTAGAACTGGATCATTCAACTAAAGTATCACATGTACATTCTCAGGGAAACGATTGCGGTAACATCGACAGTTATGTTTTTCACTGTCCAGTTAGGTAATGTCCAAGGGATACACAGCTTATTTCGAAATGAGAGTTGCCGTCAGTCGCGTGGGTAGCACTTACACCATGTTTTATCAGTCACTTTTCAACTAACGCTGGAGGACTTTTACGAGCTTATAACTAAGCTTAATATTCTTAAGATCACTTCTCTCTCCAGTAAAGGCACCACACTTTAAATTGTAATTTAGATTTAATAGTTAAAAATATGCGGATGTATCTCCAATTTATGATATTTGCCAACAAGATTGATACACACAGTTTTCTTTTTTTTTAATACAAATATATTTTAATACACAAACAATAATACAATTTACAATAACATTTATTACAAATAATTATT
>NW_013665977.1:275964-276807 GCF_000517525.1 Limulus polyphemus | reverse complement strand
ATAACAGTTATTACAAACAATGATTTATATACAAAAGTTTTACATACTTACAAGCAATATAAAGTCTTCTTTCTAGTCTGAAATTTCCTTGATGTTTATCGATGGTTCACGATGAGCGAGTTAATTTCGAGTTGATGTAGGTACAATTCACTTAATAGGGAGCTAGCTAGCCCTGTGGCTCTCGCTGATCATATGCCGATATTTTTCCTACTGTTGACGTTAGGTAATGTTTTCGTTAAAGCACTTACTGCTGATATGAATCCACTGAAGTTAAATGGTTTGTAACGTTCGAAATTTATAAGTTTTCCTGGTATCTTAAGTATCTTAAGTTTTCCGTTTAATAAGCGTTATAACAATCACAGTTGTAGCTTCCGAAGTTTATAGCAAACCAATAATAGATACTCTCTTTTTTTTAGGCGCATCGCGTAGGTTATACTCATAGGCATGTGGAGAGTTTCTCGAAAATTCAGATTACGTAACAATACAAAGCTACGTTAGCATTTACCTACACACATATATTGTTCATTCTTACACTCGAGAATCTTCTACAACTTTAGACAATAGACGGGAGTTTCGCAATACATATTTAACACTATAAACTATGCAAATTTCTAATTATAAACTTAATCTATAAAAACGTTAATATTAAAATAAGTATATAATAATAAATCCGTCACAACTCCCTCCTTAGATTTAAATTTATTACATTATTCAAAGGATTACCAAACTTCAATAATCACGACAATAATCAACACAATCAATAAAAATAACCTTATGATCATAAAATTACATAGCACGTAAAAGTGCATCAGCACAAATGTTATCAATCCCTTTGACATGGAT
>NW_013665977.1:269073-275027 GCF_000517525.1 Limulus polyphemus | reverse complement strand
ATTTAACAGTATATGCTATGTATGTTTCTAAATATAAATTTAATCTAAACAGACGTTGAGATCAAAATAAACATATAACAACAAATTCGTTACAACTCCCTCCTTGGAGAATTAAAAATTGGCTTTCGACAATTTTAAACTAAGGCATTATATATATATACATTAGCAACAATACATTAGATATAATATATTATCCAAACGATTACAAAACTTCAATAATAATTAAAGTGTAGAACACAACCAATACAAATAACCTTGTGATCATAAAATTACATAGCACGTGAGAGTGCATCAGCACAAATGTTATCAACCCCTTTGACATAGATTATCTTCAAATCATACTCTTGTAATGATAAACTCCAGTTTAACAGTCTTCTGTTTTTGCCCTTCATTTGGTTTAAAAACGTCAACGGGTTATGATCAGTGTAAATGACAATAGGTTGTTGTGATGCAGATACATACACATTTAAATGTTCTGAAGTTAACACTAGTGCCAATGTTTCTTTTTGTAAAGTACAATAATTCTTTTGGTGACAATTAAACTTTTTAGAAAAATAACAAACAAGGTGTTCAATACCTTTACCATCTGATTCTAATAGAATAGCACCAGCGCCACAATCGCTGGCATCAAAAGCTAATGCAAAAGGCTTATCAAAGTCAGGTGCCATCAATACAGGGTAAGTGCACAACAAAGATATGACCTTTTCAAAAACAGATTGAAATGTTTCAGACCATTTTAATTTTTGATTTTTCTTCAAAAGGTTTGTTAGTGGTACAGTGATGTCAGCAAAATGTTTACAAAACTTCCTGTAATAACCAGCCATTCCCAAAATTCTCATCAAATTTTTCTTGTTGGTAGGAGTTGCATAATTCACAATACAATCAACATTGGCTTGAACTGGAGAAATTTGACCTAACTATATGACATATGTAAATAACTCTGGCTTTACAGAAGTCACTTTTTGCCAAATTTACAGTGAGACTGGCTTTCTTAAGCCTCTCAAAAACATCACATAATACACATAAATGTTCTTCCCACGTGTCGCTGGAAATCACAATATCATCAACATAAATTCCAAAATCTGACAGATTGTTGAGGTATTGATTCATCATTCGCTGAAAAGTTGCTTGAGAATTTTTCATCCCAAAAAGGCATTACATTATACTGGTATATCCCATCAGGAGTAACAAAAGCAGAGATTTCTTTTGCCTTGTCAGTTAGAGGAACAGCCCAGTATCCCAGTAGGTCACACTTTGTGATATATCTGGCTTTTTCAATTTTATCAATACAATTTTCCATTCTTGGAATGGGATAGGAATCTAGCTTTGTCAAAGCATTTACTTTGCGAAAATCTGTAAAGAATCTAACCGAACCATCAGATTTAGGGACCAGTACACCAAGTGAAAACCAATTACTTTTACTGGGCTCTATAATACCGTTTCTCAGCATGTAAGATATTTTTTACGCATTTTCTCGGCCTTGATTGGATTCACACGATAGGGATGTTGTTTTACAGGAGAAGCGTCACCTATATCTACATCATGAGCAACGATGTTGGTTTGATTAGGAACGTCTGGAAATATACATTCGTATTCAGTCAATAAACTAGCAAGTTGATTTTTCTCTTCAGGAGGCAAGTGCTCGAGTTTTGAATCAAGATTGGCCAGAAAGTCAGAATTACTCAGTTTGATATTGCATTCGTCTCGCCCCCAGTGGCACAGCGGTATGTCTGTAGACTTACAACGCTAGAATCCGGGTTTCGATACTCGTGGTGGGCAGAGCACAGATAGCTCATTGTGTAGCTTTGAGCTTAATTACAAACAAACAAACAAAACAAGAATTCTTCTCCAATATTTTCAAATTTACGGGTGTCTGAGTCGAAGCAACTGTCATCAGTATCAGGAGAACACTCAACGGCTTAAATATTTTTGGATGCACCTCGTATATGATAGGGCTTCAACATATTAACTTTTCGACGATCAGGTGTTCTTACAGCATAATCCGTATCATTACCTTTTCGAACAACCTCATAGGGACCATGATACCTAGCTTTGAGTGGATGTCCCATAGTGCGTAACAGTACGAAGACCATGTCACCAGGATGGAACTTATGCTCTTCAGCCTTACGGTTATCAACATTTTTCATTTTAACTTCGAATGACTTCACATTTTCTCGAGCCAATTCACAAGCATGTAAGAGTTAGGACTGAAACTTGGAAACGTAATCCAAGTGCATTTCTTTTGGATCATCTTCCAACCATTGTTCCTTCAGCAACTTCAAAGAACCACGCACTGAATGACCAAACGCCAACTCAAACGGACTAAGCCCTAACGACTCCCGAACTGACTCACGAACAGCAAATAATAATAAATAAACTCCTTCATCCTAAACCTTCTCGTTATCGAGACAGTTAGTCTGCATCATATTTTTCAAGGTAGAATGGAATCTCTTAAGAGCACCTTGCGATTCTGGATGATACACACTAGATTTGATCTGTTTAGCACCGAGCTGATAAACAACTTGTTGAAACATTCCTAACATAAAATTTTATCCCTGATCAGACTGAATTTCTTTGGGCAAACCAACAAAAGTAAAGAAATTGATCAAAGCCTTAGATATTTTTGGGGCTGAAATGTTTCTCAAAGGGATAACTTCAGGGAATCAAGTGGATGCACAAATGATAGTTAACAAATACTGATTTCCAGATCGAGGTTTTGGTAAAGGCCCAACACAATCAATAATCACACGACTGAAGGATTCTTTGAATGCTGGGATAGGTTTCAAAGGACCAACAGGAATTTTCTGGTTAGGTTTTCCGACCAACTAACAGGTATGACAAGTTTTACAAAACTGAGAAACATCTTGCCTAATTTTTGGCCAAATAAAAAGGTCTTATAATTTTGTCACATGTCTTGTTGACACCTAAATGACCTCCCATGGAGAGTTCATGGGCAACTTTCAATATTTCAGAACGATATGATTTGGGAACAATGATTTGGTAAACAATAACCAAGTCCTCTGAAGCTGGCACACCTGGTGATCTCCATTTCCTTATAAGCACACCATTTTTGAAAAAATAACCATTTTGAATTTTCTCCAGTTCATCTTTTGGGAGTGCATATTTAAATAGTGAAGAGATCTGCAGATCTTTTTCTTGCTCAGCAATCACCTTACTTTTAGTAAACGGAACTTCACCAGGTTAATCAGATCCTTCACGCCCATAATTGTCACACACCTTGGTATTGTCAGTAGGACAATCATCCACAAGATCCCTGTTGGATCCAAAAAATGTCTGAGACAAATCTATAATTATCGTCCTCTGAGTCCATGTCTATTATTTGTTTTTGGCTTAATTTCGTAGCCTGAACTCGAGTCATAGCACACGAGGAAAACACATCGAGATTCTCCTCAACAATAACATCATCTTTTGATGAAACAGTGATCGGTTCACTAACCATTTTAGATACGGCAACAACTTTTCCCCCAACCAAATCGTTTCCCAACAACAATGATATACCCTTAATGGGCAGAGTAGGTCTTATTCCAACCACAACTGGTCCCGAAACTAGGTCTGATGCTAAGTAAATGTTATGAAGAGGAATATTAACAAAGCCGCCCTCAATACCCTGAACAATAACAGATTCACCAGTGGGAGAACTCAAATCTAAAGGTAATACGCCTTCTAACCAGAATGATTGATTTGCCTCAGTGTTATGTAGAATACGTATGGGTATGGGATTGCCAGTGTCATTTGTCAAAGACACAGAACCAACAGATACAAAAGGTCTAAATTCCTCCCTGACTACATCAGCCTTTATATCATTGGCCAAATTAACAACATCGGGTGATCTGGTGAAACTACGTCCATATGTGACACAAACCAACTGGGTGTTGCCTTCTTTTCTTTTTTCTTCTTCAAACACCAACAATCGGACATAACATGAACAGGTTTTTTTACAAAAATGGCAGAGGCCTTGATTGTTTTAAAGAACTTTTATCCTGACTGTCTAAATTCCTCCCTGACTACATCAGCCTTTATATCATTGGCCAAATCAACAACATCGGGTGATATGGTGAAACTACGTCCATATGTGACACAAACCAACTGGGTGTTGCCTTCTTTTCTTTTTTCTTCTTCAAACACCAACAATCTGACATAACATGAACAGGTTTTTCACAAAAATGGCAGAGGCCTTGATTGTTTTAAAGAACTTTTATCCTGACTGTCAGAAGATTTCGAACTAGAGGATCTGGATTTTTAGAAGGATCCTCAACTTTAGTGGATTGAACAGATACAGGTTTTTGTTGAGATGATAGGAATTTCTTTTTATGAAAAGTGTTTTATGTGTTAATGTGTAATCATCAGAAAGAGCAGCTGCTTCCTGTAGTGTTTCAACTTTCTTTTCATCCAAGTAAGTTTTGAGGTCGTCATGTGCACAACGTTTAAATTCCTCAATTAGACATAATTGTCTTAGTTTGTCGAAACTATTGCCAGTATGCATAGAATTACACCATCGATCAAAATAAACCTCTTTTTCGTGAGCAAATTCCATATAAATTTCATTATCTTGTTTGTGCTAACCTCTAAACTTTTGACGATAAGCATCCAGTACTAACTCCTATGCTTTGAGAATAGCTGCTTTACCCTTATCATAATTCGAACAATCTTCTAGAGAACGAGTGGCATAGGCTTCTTGTGGTTTACCACTTAAGACACTTTGTAATAATAATAATGACCATTTTTCGGTGGACCATTCCATGGTTTGGCAAACCTTCTAAAAATGTTTAAAATATTTATCAACCTCATTTTAGTTAACTGGTGGTACTTTAACATATTGATTAAGATCAAAGCTGTCATTTTGCTTGGTCGATCAGAGTTGAGTTTAATTTCTTTTCGGCTTCAATGCGAGCTTTTTCGGCCTCGAGACGTTTATTTTATCTTTCAGCTTTGATACAAGCTTGTTCTTTCTCGGCTTCGATACGAGCTTGTTCAAGCTCGATTTGTTTGAGTTTTAGCTGGATCTATAATTTATCCTTATCACTCAACCTCGATTGGCTAGTAGGGACACTAGAGTATTCCTCTAATGCTTCCTCAGACAACAAATCGTCATCGACTATTATTTCGATAATACGGTTAGTTGGTTTATTTTTTCTCATTGATCTTTTAACTTCTAGTTCTAAAATTTTAGCAAATTCGAGCAATTAATTTTTGTTATATATTTCTAATTGTTCGAGGGAGGGTGAATCAAGAAAATCTTGATAATCAGACATGACCAAATCTTGTTGCCACTGATAGATATAAATTGAATTATGGTTTAAATTTTAATTTATATTGAATTTTGTCTTTGATTCAGATCTCGGACACGAGCCTACAATTTATCATGTTACGTATTACCATTTCTAATAGCCTAAAACTGAGTTAAATTGTAATTTAGATTTAATAATTAAATGTATGCCGATATATCTCCAATTTATGATATTTGCCAACAAGATTGATACACACAGTTTTCTATTTTTTAATAGAAATATATTTTAATACACAAACAATAATACAATTTACAGTAACAGTTATTACAAACAATGAGTTATATACAAAAGTTTCACAAACTTACAAGCAATATAAAGTCTTCTTTCTAGTCTGGAACCTTCTTGATGTCTTATCGAGAGTTCACGATGACCGAGTTAATTTCGAGTTTATGTAGGTACAACTCACTTCATAGGGAGCTAGCTAGGCCTGTAGTTCTCGCTGATCACATGTCGATATTTTTCCTGCCAGTGACGTTAGGTAATGTCTTCGTAAAAGTACTAATGTCCGATGTGAATCCACTGAAGTTAAATGGTTTGTAACGTTCGAAATTTATAAATGTTCCTGTTCAGATATCTCAAGTTTTCCGCTTAATAAGCGTTATAACAATCACAGTTATAGCTTCTGAAGTTTATAGCACACCAACT
>NW_013665977.1:259758-268687 GCF_000517525.1 Limulus polyphemus | reverse complement strand
AGTGGTACTAAATTTAACCAATAGGGAAAAAAATGCAACTGAGGAGTAGGTACATGGCGTGTACTCGTGTATACCCCATTTCCGTCACTGAATCGGTATTGATGTGAACTTATGTAATTTAATGTATGTTAAATTGTGTCGTTTATGGCGCACATTTTAATATCAGTCAGAGAGATAAAGATCGAGATCGTAAAAAAATGTTGTTATTTGTCATTGTAATAAGAACTTGGTAAGAAAAACACACACACATAATGAAATACTAGTTATATAGAATCTCTTCAGTAAGTTATTTTTAATTAATAAATATTTGGATAACATTCCTAATAAAACAAAACGAAACTTTTAATTAATGTCTTTGCAAACAAAACTTAAAACATCGGTTTATTGACGCCAAATGAAATATAATGGGAGTTTGCGGAAGAATATATCTAAAAAATTATTGATTTCCTACACGAGCATTTTAGCCAGAAAAACAAAACAATAGAAAATAAAACAATGTTATCCCGAAAGCTTGGGTTTCTTATTCTTACAACAGTTGAAAATTCTGAAATATTACCCTTTTATAACTAGAAACTAATATAGCTTTATTTATATATATTCGAGCTTTTCGTGCAGGTGTTCTGCGGTTAGTCAACACCCTTCAAAATAAGATGTGGATAGTTATAAACTGGCATTTGTTCTCGCAAACCACAGTAGCCATTCCATGCTTCTGTGTCATCATCACTCCCAGGGGCTATGGGTCCTACCCAAGTGCAGGGGTAGTACAGATATTTGTAAAAGTAGAGCTGGAAATTATTTTCCCTTTGAATAATTCAAATGGGAATGATCACTTATATAGGTAGTAAAATATTTCAGTCTGATTTAATAGTGTAGTATAGACACAGCCAATTCTTCCTCCCTTCACTACAGAAGTCTCTTGCTTGTTTTCTGGTTTCAGCATGGAAGAGGCAAGAGGGGACATTTGCCCCCTTACATTTCACACAAAAATTGCACTTATTATGACGTAAACTTAACATCGTAATTAAACTAAATATTTTTAATATTTTTGTATTAAAAAATGTAAATTTGTGTTTGCGTTCAAGTACACATACCATATTCTTTTAGTATGTTGACTTACACTGTAAAAGCTGATCCCCTACAAACAAGTCTCCACCCCATCCCATCCCATTGAAAATATTTCTGTGGGTGCCCATGGGTTCTAGCAGCCAGAGAAGTCACATTCGAGCTCAGAAGGCAGAGCTAGTGTTTAAGCAAAGCTCAAGCACGTTTAGTCTGTATACAATAAAAATTGTTTCTTGTTTTTCGCAAGTGCTTCAATGTTTCCTTTCTATCCATAATCATATCATTCTCTTGGAAGCAAACTTTTTTTTTTACTTTTTTTGTCATTGTGAAACTTATATCTTAGTTGTAGGTTCCAGTTTAACCTATGAATATCACCTTCTCAAAAACACGTAAGATTTATATAAAAATACAACTCAAAAATAGATGCTTCCAAGGTCTGCAATTATTTTTAAATGCAATTGAAATTAATACCATTACATATACACACATATATATGAAGAAGGACTATACACCTTTGAGCATGAAATTAAATTTCATGCTGTGGTCAGTAGTTTTTTCGTTAAATAATGCCCCCAAATCTACTTCATCAAGACAGAATCTTCTGGAAGAATATGGAATACCACCTGAGGTACATAAAAAGGGTGACCCTGAAACATCATTAGGCCTTCAGCTGTTCTGTTAAAGTAACAGCACGTTCAACCAAATGTGTATCAATGGTAAATAGCAAATGCTAGAAAAAGGGTGCTGTTGACCTTTATGACCAGGAAAGTGACATTTTTGCATTTATTGGTCCGTCATTTGCGTGGGAAACAAAGCAGTCATAGTCTTCAACGTATATCAGATACATAAATGGCATATTTTGTAAATGTTTCATTTTCTATTACATGCAGTTTCTTGAGAAAAAAAGTGTGGTTTTACCAGACCAATTGTTGACGGAGCTCAGCTCCTCTTCGTCTTTTTTTAAATAATTATATTGTCGCTTAAATTGATTAATTTCAGAACAAAAAGTTGTTTTTATAACATACAAAACAATTTAGTTGCTGAGATGCAAGATGCTTCCAAGTTCGTTTTCAACTGGATTTTTGCCTCATATGCTAATGGGTGTGCTTACAGAGCTTCCCAGATTTCCAAACGGGATTTTGCTGAGATATGAAAAATTTTATGTTTTTAAGTTTCGTTATTTTTTTATTTTTTATTTTTTTTGTTATATAAACAGCACTGAGTTCTACACAATCTCTTAAGGAGAATAGTTCGATATTGTGTATAGTGATGTCAATATATTTAAAATATTTGTCCAATTGTATAATTTTTATTAGTTTAATAACTTCTATTTTCGCGCCTTTTGATCAGACGTAACCCCCACGTTTATGATCAACTTTAAGATAGCTGATGTTAACTTGTGGCTGAATGCTGTAAATGAATCTCTCTCTTTGTTGCTTTGCGTATGTGTGCGTGTACGAACTCTGGGTACTGTGTACGTATTCTACTTTAGTTTTTTTCGCGAGCTTCGCCAACATGGCTCCCTATTCGCCAATCATTCGCCCACCAGACAAATATTTCGTTCTTCTTGTTATACTTCTTCGCAGAGTGATGGATTCTATAACTTCACTTGTCAAATGATATAACAGGGGATCTTGCCCTTAACCTCACCCCCAGATCCGTGGCCCTTCTTGGATATTTGGCGTCCCCTTTTCCAAAACCTGGATCCGTCATTGATCTGCGAGTTATTTCGCTAACACTGAATACAACAGTACGACACATCTCTTTAACTGCTATTTGATAAAGTAGTGTTTACTAGTGTAGTAATTCTTTTTAACAAAATGGTGAATCTTAAAACAAGAAATTTAAAAGTATTTTGATTCAGCCATTTCTTTGGGTTGTTCCTGAAAACAGTGAGTTGGTTATCAGAACTTCTATTGTTGTTTTTCTTCAGGTTTATAAACTAATCCATCTTGTTATAGATCCAAATGTACATCTCAATAAAATTATTTTATTTATTTTTATCTTTTTTTTTAATTATTAGCCGAAAAAATGATCTGACGTGTACATAATATTAATCTACAATATTGATATTATTTACACTGGTGTCGTTACGTAATAATTAAAATTTTCTGAAATTATGGGAAGAAGACGAAATCAAATCTTTCACTTACCCCATTAATCGGATGTAAGTATTTATGCTTTCTGTATACGCGATTTTTTATTACATATCTACAATTAGTATCATACTTAGATTATAACTGTTACATGGTGTATATTATTCAAGTAAACTGCATATGGAATGTAGCATTGTCATAAATATATTTCAACTTTCTTTTTTAAGAAATATATATATATAATGAATTTCACATCTTAAAATAAAGTGTGTATTTAAGATGTTAATATCTAATCATCTTAGTTGTTAATCCATTTTATGCTAATAAAACTTGAAGTATTTATTTTCGAATAGTTGCAATTATATGCATCTGAGTAAGGTAGTTCCCTCTATTAACAATTTTAATATTTATTAAATTTCTTATTTCTCAATACAGAATTTTCCAATTTAGAGTACAGTCTCCAAGCCTTATGCTTTTTGTAATGTTGTTGTTGTTGTTTCCTTAGTGCAAAACTACGCAATGGATTTTGTGCGCTGTTAATGGTACACAATAAATATTTAGAAATGTGACTGTTCCCAGTCTCAAAATACAATAACAAGTTTACTCAAAAATTTAATGTATATAGATAAAACCTTAAGACTGGAAAAAGTTGCATCCCTTATACCCCCACATGTTTTGATATCTTCCTTTGTCATTTGTAGATGCACGGATACCTGGATAGATATTCGGCCCCGGCCGGGCATTGGGCTATCCCGTAGTATTTGGCTCCGGCTGAGAGTAGAAGTTAGGCATCTAAGCCCTAATCTTTATGGCAACTAACGTGGTACTAAAATTTATAGTCAATAATTGGTTTATTTATAAAAAAAAAAAAAGACTGACCACCAGCTGAATATCGGGGATTCATAGAACTATAAGGGTTAATAACAGGCATGGCTTGAGAAGTGGATTTCTAGGTAAGTTGGGGCTAGGCATTGAAAATTGAAAGTAAAACTTGAATGTTCTGTTGGTGATTATTTGGTTAAATATAATAAACGTCAATTTTGTTTTTGTTTCTAATTTTTGTGTATGTTGTTTTATTGTTGTTGTTGTTGTTTGTGGGGGGGGGGGAGAACACGGTCCCCGTTGACACCCGGCCCCGGCCGAAGCTTAGTGGCCAAATTTTACTACCCGTGCATCCCTACTTAAAAACCACATGATCAAATTTACATATGAATTTAACTAAAAGAATTTCACACCATCTATTAACAGCTTGTCCCTTCATCCTTATTTATTATTTTAAAATAATTTTTATTACATTTAATTATTTCATTAGATTCACGGACATTATTACTATTAATGTTCCTAGGTCGTGCCAAAATAAGTTCCTCCACCTTTGAATTACATGTATGTTTTCGTTAGTATGTTCAGCGAAAGGTGAGATCTTTCTATTATTATTTTTAACATTTCTTTTGAGTTCATTTATTCTGTATTTTAAATTTCTTCTAGTTTATCTTATATAAATATCCCCACATTCACATGTTATTTTGTATATACCAGTTTTTCTTCCATTGGATCGGTTTTATCTTTAGTTGTATTAAGAATACGCCTAACGTTATTGATCGGTCTATATACCAGAAAGATATTTTGTTGTGTTCTAAGTTGTTTCACTGTTTGGCAAGATATATTAGATATAGATACTAATACAAACCCTTCTTTCTCAATTTTTTCAGTGAGTAATTGTAACGAAACATATTTATCTCTGTTTTCTTTTTTTTTTTCAACTTTCGTGACAGCTCTGTCAACAATATCAGAATTAGAACTTCTTTCTACTACTGCATATTTGATTAGCAATAATTCATCGTTAACGTTTTCCTGTTTACAACAGAATTTTGAAATTCTATCTCATTAAAATGAAAAGCAGTGATTTTTGAGAAACAGTACGATGTGGGGACCCTGATTACAGAGAATGGTTTTCGATAAACAGCATTTTTCAAATTACCGTTATTTTTACTTACTAACACGTCCAAAAAAAAACGATAAACAGTTATTTTTCTCAACTGTGTACGTAAATTTAAAAGAATTGTTAATGTTACTAAGGCAACTAACAAAATAAAATTTAATTCTTTTTACCATGCGACCATACGAAAAGCGTGTCATCAACACATCTTAACTAAAGTTTTAGTATTTAAAGTCTTCTTTTCACTTGTATTTAATATGCTGGTATTTTATAAAAGTATCTTATTTTTTTGTTTGTACTATAGGAATTCATTGATTTTACTTTGTTTGTTGTTAATGTTGTTGTATGTTTTGATTTTGCTATCATGTGAAAAGTTTTTATCTTGTTTTTATTTTGCATTCAATGTTAGTCGATTATTTGTTAAAATATTTCTATTATTATTTTAGGCTGTAAGTATATTAAAGAGTATTATTTTATGTTCAGTTCATAACTATTAATGTTTTGTGTTGCAATGTTGGTGTGCCTATCTTACTTGTTTTTATTGTTAGGAAATTGTTTTATTTTGCAATGTTGGTATTCCTGTCTTGTTTTTATTGTTAGGCAATTGTTTTACAGGGGCGAAGGCAAGTTATGCCAATCTTTCGACATATGTGCGAGTTTATTTTAATTGTTTTTTTAAGTTTTAAAACTAGAGACGGCCAAAAAAGACTGAATTTAGAAGGGGTGGGAAATATGTGGTACGTGATGTTATCATATGTTTTCTTCCCACTCAGTTACTAGATAAAGCTCACAAACATGTTCTGATAATCCCTCCCCCCTATCAATCCGTGATGACGCTGAATGGTTGTTTTAACATTTACATTGGTCACCAATTGTTCAGCTATAGTATTTGAAAATCGATTTTAAAAAACCATTTTTATCAGCTTCGGAATCTGTTTAATCTGCAAATTACCAGTGGGTGAACATACGAGATGATATATGCACAATATTAAACATAAGTAACCACATCAATGATCATGTTATCGAGAAACTCAACTTGAATTTGAGCTTTCCACTCTGGAAGAGCAAGATATTTCAAAATTGAGCATTTTATAGGGAACATAGTTTTGGCATGTTCAAAGATTGGATCATTAAAGAACAAAGTGTTCTATGTTACATATGCCTTACTTGTAGGATTCTCTGGTGAATGAATAGATCTTGAGGAGTTTTTCTTGGTTCATATTTGCATCATTTGTTTTCAGGTCTGTTAGTGTAGACTCTACTAAGATATACTTTATTCAAATACACACTTCTTTTCCTTACAACGATAGTCATAATGTCATTAACCGATTAAAAATACCTCACGTTCATGAAAATGCAGTATTTCCATTAACTGGTAAATATCGGTCAGAGACTATTTCAAAAGCTAGTTCACTAGCAGAGATGGAAGCCACCGGTCAGTCTGGCGTAGATAAAATCAGTTTTTGTTTGTTTTCGTTTTAGATTCACAGGCCTACATGTGATCAGAGGTGGTGGGACGTCCGCTTTTCCTATTTTACTATCAATAACACAAAGCAAGCCAAAGCGTAATGTTATGTAGGTAGTGGCATTGGTCCCAGAGGTTTAGAATTAATGCGCCACTGTTTGAGAAAATTTTAAATTATACATATTTCATGGTAGATTATGTATCAAGGAAACTATCAATCTTGCGAAATACCTTTTTAGATAGAATTCTGAATTGCCACTGGTGGCGTTTTATTTATTTTTTATTATAAGTACTACGTTCAAACTAGATGTCACTTTACCAGCAGAAACTATAGATCACATGAAAAACAAATGTTTCCGAAATATACTTACATTGAAAACAAATGAAACATGTACGTTGCCTTTTATAATTAGTTCTGAAACCAGAGAGCAGCATCATAAAGTTACGTTTGGTCCCACTGTTCAATGTACACGCCTTTGGAGAAAGTAATAAATTACTGGAATTAAAAGTATTATAACGTTATGCCATTCTTCTGTGAGTGGCCATTAGCACTTGCTCATAAAGCACTTGTTTAAATGAGATTGTCGTAAAACCATAGGATAAAATACAGTAAAGGATAATCATGTAATTGAAGATCATATCTGTCTCGTCTACGTAGTCACATATATATCTATATAGAAGCAATGGCTGTTACATATAATAGAACAACAAAAATAGATTAAATGAGGTTTTTCCACATGCATTTTTTCCCTCTATTAACACATATATATTTATAGGTTTATTAAGAGTTGAGAGTTAACAGGTGTCAGGTAATGGCCGTTTCATTTTGTGTGGTGACCAGTAAAATGATTAGATATCAGTATTTCGATAATACGCTTTTTTAGTTGTTTGTTTTAATTTCGCGCAAAGCTATACGAGGGCTACCTGCGCTAGCCGTCCCTAATTTAGCAGTGTAAGACTAGAGGGAAGGCAGCTAGTCATCACCACCCACCGCCAACTCTTGGGCTACTCTTTTACCAACGAATAGTGGGATTGACCGTCACATTATAACGCCCCCACGGCTGAAAGGGCGAGCAGGTTTGGTGGGACGGGGATTCGAGCCCGCGATCCTCATATTGCGAATGGAGCTCCCTATCCACCTTGCCATGCCGGGCCAGCTTTTTTAGTTCATTTTTCTCATTGACCTTTTAATTTTTAGTTCTAAAACTTTGGCAATTTCGAGCAATTCATTTTTGTTATATTTTTCTAGTTGTTCGGGGGAGGGTGATTCAAGATAATTCTTGATAATCAGACATTATCAAATCTTGTTGGCACTGATAAATATAAATTCAATTGTGATTTAAATTTTAATTTAGATCGCATTTTGTCTCTGATTCAGATCTCGGACACGAAGCCCAATTTATTATGTCACGTTTTAGAATTTCAAATAGCCTGAAATTGAGTTAACAGATAAATTTAAATTTAGTAGTTAAATTATACTTTGAATTTAGTAGTTAAGTAAAAGCCGATTTATAGTCAGCTTATGATATTTGCCAACAAGATTGATAGACACCGTTTTCTTTTATACAAATACGTTTTAATATACACAAAACAATACAATTTACAACAACAGTGATTAAAAATAGTTATTACAAACAATGATTTATAAACAAAAGTGTCACAAACTTACAAGCAATATAAAGTTTTCCTTTTAGTCTGGAACTTTTTCGATATCTTATCGAGGGTTCACGATGAGCGGGTTGATTACGAGTTGATGTAGGTATAATTCACTTGACGGGAAGCTAGCTAGCTAGCTTTGTCCTCCGTTATTTACCAGCCACACACACACACATACCGGATTTTCATTATATAATGTTTTCGTAAAAATACTAATGTCCGATGACAATCCACTGAAGTTAAATGAATTGTAATGTTCGAACTTTGTAAATGCTCCTGGTTAAATATCTGAAGTTTTCCGATTGATAAGCGTTATAGCAATCACAGATATAGCTTTCGAAGTTTATAGCATATCGACTATAGCGAACTATCTTGGCGTGTCGCGTTGGTTATATTTATAGCTGTGTGGAGGCTTTCTAGAAAATTCAGATTACATAACAATACAAATTTGAGCGTTTACGTACATACATATATTGTTGATTCTTACTCTCGAGAATCTTCTACAACTTTGGAGAATAGGTGGGAGTTTCACAATACATATTTAATAGTATACGCTATGTACGTTTCTAAATATAAATCTAATCTAAACAAACTTTGATATCAAAATAAATGTATAATAACAAATTCGTTACAACTCCCTCCTTACAGAATTAAAAATTGGCTTTAGACAATTTTTAACTAAGATATTGTTACGTCTCCGTTCGCTAGTTAACT
>NW_013665977.1:253172-259748 GCF_000517525.1 Limulus polyphemus | reverse complement strand
ACAAACTTTCAAATATAAGAAATAATGCAAAAACTTTGCTGTATAAAAAACAAACTTTCAAATATAAGAAATAATGCAAAAACTTTGCTGTATAAAAAACAAACTTTCAAATATAAGAAATACATATATAAATCGAATATTGCAATATTCATAAATAATGAAAAAAAATATTTGTGGAAGCCCTATTTTATGGGAGGCTTCGAGGCAGCTGCCTCATGGCTAATCCGACACTGAGTGTGGGACTTGCAGATTCTATTATTACTCTCTTATTACACTTTTAACATCAGCTCACAGGTGCTGGATTTCTTGTTTAGTTCAGGTGCTAAGTTCTTTATGGCTAATGTTTCTTTTAATCTTAGCCACTGCTCATTTTCATTCAGCCTTTCCGATAATTTGAAACTGTTCAATTATTACATTTACATTCACGCATTCTTCTTTATGTCGGAAAATGTTTGCGAATTCTGCATACTTTGACACACTATGTTCTTTAACTCGATCACTAAGCCTCCTCACCGTCAACTTTATATATGCAAATCCTAATCCTCTAGATCACTCCTAAGAAATTGGAATTTCATGATTATTTATTAGAATTTGAACTCTTATTAAAGGATCTTAAGTGTTGTAAGGTTAATTCATCTCCTCAAATTAATTTTGAGAATGTTGGTACACATATTACTAGTATAGGTTTAAATGGTTTACGAAATTACAACTTGAATTCTAAACCATGGAATATTAGTTGGCAAGAAAAATCAAGCCTTGATAAAGTTAAGTAAGAACAAAGAGGTACTGATTACGAAGCCTGATAAAGGTAACAAAGTAGTCATTATAGATAAGGAAGACTATAACAACAAGGTTGACAAAATTATTAAGGACAAATTTAAATTTAAAATCCTTAAAAAGATCTCACCAAAACCAGAGAAAATAAGTTGATTAGATACTTATTAAAACTGAAAAAAGAAAACATCATAACAGAATATATTTATAAAGAAATAAGACCTAGTGGTTCGCATGCATAAAGACAATTGTACAATGAGACCTATTGTGTCCAACATTGGTTGCCATAATCACAAATTAGTAAGATTTTTAAGTGAAGGTTTAAAAGAATTTATTAATAATGAATATACTCTGAAAGATAACTTTGAATTTGTAGACAATATTAAGGATTTAAAATTTGATAAGGATGTAGTAATTGCAAGTTTTGATGTAGAATCATTATTTACTAGCATATCATTAGATGAAACCATTGAAATATGTAAAACCTTATTATATGAAAAAGGGGGTAGTTTTATGGGAATACTGAAGGTGATATTCCATGAATTAATGGTTATAGCTAAAAAAGAATCACATTTTTTGTTTTAATGGGAAGGTTTATGATCAGAAAGATGGAGTTAGTATGGGTTCCTGTTTGGCTCCCATATTGGCTCCATATAAAAGATATGTGGACGACACATTTACGGTATTTGAAAGTGAAGAACAAGTAGATATTTTTTGAATTATCTGACTAAACAACTTAATAATATTAAATAATAATTAATTGATAATAAACAGTATAATAATATTAAATAATAATTAGTTAATAACAAACAGCATAACAATATTAAATAATAATTAATTAATAATAAACAGTATAATAATATTAAATTCACGGTAAAAAAAGAAAGAGATTATATGATAACGTTTATAGACACTCTAGTTAAGAAAAAAGATGATAAATTTGAAATGAGAATTTATCATAAACCTACATTTTCGGGGTTGTACTTTTACTATAATAGTTTTATACCTAATAATTTTAAAGAGAATCTAATTAGAATTCTCGTATATCGAGCTCATAAACTATTTAGTAATGTTGAACTGGTTAAAAATGAAGTTGAAAACATCAAAAATTACTTATGTTTGAATGACTTCCCAATTAAAGTTTTAACACGAGTTAACAACGATTATATCAACAAAGCGGCCACCCCTAAGGTAGAGAAAGATAATGTTTCAAAAAAACACTACGATTTACTGGAACAAATGTTTTGAAAATCAAGAAAAATATAAAGAACTTCCTTTGTAATGTGTACCCACAAGTTGAACTACGTGTGGTATTTAAACCAGTATACAGAATAAGGAACTAATTTATATTCAAAGACAGAATTTGCAAAGTGGACCGATCACATGCCAGCTTCAGATATCAGTGCTCTGTTTGTAATAGTGCGTATGTAGAGTCGACGGTGAGGAGGCTTAGTGATCGAGTTAAATAATATAGTGTGTCAAGGTATGCAGAATTCTCAAACATTTTCCTACATAAAGAAAAATGCGTGAATGTGAATGTAGAAATTGTACAGTTTCAAATTATCGGAAAGGCTGAAAATGAGCAGTGGTTAAGGTTAAAAGAATTTATTTTTTATTCCTGTAAACTCCCAGTGGAGCATAGGGCCGCAACAACACCTCGCCAACGGAAGGTATTGTTGCAGTTACTTGTAGCAGGTTGGTTTTTACGGGGTGGAGTTGCTAGCCCCGCGCCCAACCCTCCCCCTTTCTCATCCTGGACTTTGAACCAGGCAAAGGCGGAGGTTGGCATGTTTGGTATGGCGGGGATTCGAACCCGCGACCCTCAGATTACGAGTCGAGCGCCCTAACCACCTGACCACAAATAACTTAGCACCTGAACTAAACAAGAAATCCAGCACCGGTGAGCTGATGTTAAAAGTGTGATAAGAGAAAAAATAAATTCCCATGTTTGAAATTACCTAGTGTTAGTTATTTAAATATTAGATTATATTATTACAGTTGTATTTGATGTCAGAGGGTGGTCTTGAGTCAGTCTGTTTTATTCTGTCTCTTATTTCCACTAGCTGGGAGAACCATTCTTTGTCACGTTCCTTGGTACCGCGATGAAGTAGGGTGCGCCACTTCTTTCTGTCACCTGTCAAGGTTTCCCACTTACTTGGATCAATTCCAAATTTTTTCAGTTCTTGTATATGTTCTTGAAGTTTTTACTTCTACTACCGAACTATTATGAGTACTAAGGCCCTAGAGAAGACAGCTTTGTGAGTGCTGTCTTACTTTGACGATCTTTTTAATGATTACAAACATCACACAAAGCTAAACTTTCAATAATATATTCATATGACTTGGCGTTAGACAAGTTCATAACCGTACCTATAACTATTTAATGTTAAAACAAATGTGCGCGTTGTCTGCATCGGGATCTAGATTCTTCTGAGGATCTGGGAGGGTCAGGTTTTATCAGAGACCTCTCCCTCCTAAAACAAATGTTCACTTTCGCTTTTACTGGATAATGATTTTAGTTTTAAAGTTTCTCAACTGGTGAGAGACCACCAGGGATGTTCAGAAACTTCTTTCTCTTCATCCCGATCATGGAGCAATTGAAATTCTACTTGAATTAAATGTGGTCTTAAGCTGAATGATGAATAATTGTGATTCTATTTTGTCATTTTCATTTTAATTCACGAGCAACAGTTGGCTCGTTTTTTGGTTGACTAGATTTAAGAGCAGTTTTGATGCATATAGAGAGACAGTCTTGTGGACTTATGAGACTTTTCATGACTGTAATCCTAGGACCAGAAAAAAGATCATAAAATTATTAGGTTATACGTCCGACTCTTTCCAGGGTTATATGTCCAGGGATCAAATAAGATCCGATGTCATAACTTAGGTGTGGGAGAAACTGGAGTGCCCAAATGTACACGCAAATACTCTGTAGCATATACTTTCCCATCACAAGTATGACTTTCGTGTCTAAGTAAAATCTAAACTACAAGTGTCATTTTCCGTTTTTTAATCCTGATAAATATCCCCCCTCCCAGTGGCTCAACGGTAAATCTGTAGACTTACGACGCTAAAAATAGGGTATCAATACCCGTGGCGGGCAAAGCAAAGATAACCCATTGTGTAGCTTTATGCTTAACAACAACACACCATGTGAATGGCAGTTTACTAGCCGTGACCCGCTAAACATTTTCAGTCGTTTTCATACCATTCGCTTGTATTTTCTTTATTCTATCATTTCCATGCACGGTATTTAAACTACGCTTTCACGCAAACAATATATTTTAGATCGATAAATCCTGGTATATTTGTTGTCTATCATCCTGTGAACAGGGAGACATGCTCTAGACAATAGGAAAGATTGCTCTCTATCATCCTGTGAACAGGGAACCATGCTCCAAACACTAGGAAAGATTGTTCTCTATCATCCTGTGAAGAGGAAACAAGCTCCAGACACCAGGAAAGATTGTCCTCTATCATCCTGTGAACAGGGAACCATGCTCCAAACACTAGGGAAGATTGTTCTCTATCATCCTGTGAAGAGGAAACATGCTCCAAACACTAGGAAAGATTGTTCTCTATCATTCTGTGAACAGGGAACCATGCTCCAAACACTAGGAAAGATTGTTCTCTATCATCCTGTGAACAGGGAAACATGCTTCAGACACTAGGAAAGATTGTTCTCTATCATCCTGTGAACAGGGAACCATGCTCCAAACACTAGGAAAGATTGTTCTCTATCATCCTGTGAACAGGTTCATCTGATTTTAACTTGTTTGTCTTGTTCAGTAAAGAGCTGTTTGTTTTCTCTGCCAAATTGTGTCCATTATCTTCTTCCAGTTCGGTCGTGTGAGAAACTAAGTTTTAACTCTTGTAATAGTTTTTTGCCTAACCTGCTACTATTGCAATTAATGTTGTCATTTATGAGACATGTGAGAATAGTTGGACCAACTAAGGTGTATTTGATTAGATAGACAAAACATGAAACACTTTATATACAAGATAATATTCTGATCAACTTTCATTAATTATTACTGACTTTCTTATTATAATGTTGACAAATAAGTATAATTAGTCTGTGTTCGGTATGTGCATGTTCCTACTTAGACAACCCTCTAGGAATGACATTTGAAACTGCTGTTTCAGAACTTGCTTCATCTTTCTTACAAAAGCAGATTTTTTATCTAGACCAAAGAATGTTCTTTCTTCTTATTTAGAGAAGTTTATCGAGTTAGATTTTCCTTCGGATATTTCTGTTCTATCATTTTTAGACATTTGAAAAGGATGGTGTTTCAAATTATTGCCTAAAGCAGCATTTCTCAATTAACCCAATTCAGGAATTTGGAAAAGCTAAGGTTTAAACGGTTGAAAATGATGGTGTTTCAAACTGCTGCCTAAAGCAGCATTTCTCGATCGTTATTTCTCAATTAACCCAATTCAGGAATTTGGAAAAGCTAAGGTTTAAACGGTTGAAAATGATAGTGTTTCAAACTGCTGCCTAAAGCAGCATTTCTCGATCGTTATTTCTCAATTAACCCAATTCAGGAATTTGGAAAAGCTAAGGTGACGCTACGACCACAGCTGAACAATATACTATAATCATTAGAATTCGTGTATCAATTAGTTAAATATGATATTTTCATACATTTAAGGGGAAAATTATATTGTAGTTCATACCTTGCAATAAATGTCATGTCAAGCTTGGTTCAACTATTCCTGTGTATATGCTAAAGTTTTTAAAGAATTCCACCCAAACTTTCGCACATGTATTGAAAATGGAATTAACACAATTATTTATAGAATGCATGAACTTTAAAGACACGTTAAATGCCACATTCAATGTGACTCATATGAAAAAATACATTACAGGCTATCTTTGCTAAAAAAATAGTTATTCGACATTTTTATAACTTCTCATAAAAAATATCAGGATATATATTTCCCGAATACATCGTCATATGTACAACACAGCATATATACATAGAAATTTTGTGCAACATTCATAATATAACTTCAACAAAAGGGCACAGCAATGCGAGCTTTCTCTATATATATATAGAGAGAGAGAGACACAAACACACAGAGAAACGTGGAAATCAGTGAAAATACCTGATTGACTTAATATTATTTCAAAGAAATACAACCAGAATTTAGTTTGTAGAAAGAGGTTTCTATTATATTCTAAAATAAATATAAAAAAAACAAGCGACCAGTTTGAAAATAAGCCCAAAAACCGCGAACCTCAGATTGAACATGATTCAAAACGCCACTGGGAAAAACAAACAAACAATTCGAATTACATTAAGAGATTTAGCAACACTGTACGTTATTATAAAATTATAGTTCGGATATAAAAGGGCATGAAGTTCTATTGAATCTTCTTCTCAATCAATGATTTAGCTGAGTTCACGTTTACAAAAAAAAAGTTGTCACCAGCCTATTATTTATATGTCCGAATTATGATTCCAAGAATTCACGGTTCATATCTCGTTTCCGTAAATTCGTGTTCCAATGTTTGGGGCCCTGAACACGTGTGATATGAGAGTAGTGATCAAAACACTATTCGGTCAGGTGAGAGTAACCAAAGTGGCGGTAGGTGTTGTTGACTGCTTGCCTTCCCTCTAACCCAGAAGTTGGCAAACCGTGGATCTTTGCGTAATTACATGTGGCTCTTTATAAATACTTCCGCCCAAAATAAATGCTTAAATTCTCATTTGTAAGAATACAGAAAAAAAAGAACTACAATCAGGCATATAGGCGAATTTATAATATCAGATATGCTTTATTCTTTTGAACTATTTA
>NW_013665977.1:249751-252218 GCF_000517525.1 Limulus polyphemus | reverse complement strand
CAACAATATGTATTAGTATTTTTATATATACTTAAAAGAGAGTAACTATATAGGTATTCATTAACGGCTACCTTCCATCGCCAGCTTTCATCATCATTCTAGTTTACGCAAATAAAATTAGTGTTCAAGAGGAATACTTTAGTGGTTTATCTATCAATGTACTGGTTTATTTTTACACAACAAAAATTTTAACATTGATGACAACTTTTACATAAATTAGTTTTAAAGGGGACTATGATAACTGACTTCCACGCGTCCGAGTGAGTAATCTGTTACATTAGTGAATGTCTGGATGTATACCAGTATTTATTCAGCTACTGAAACTCAAACCTTCTTTTTTAATTCTATTCATCAATTGAGCAAACATTTGTGTTTAATATTCTACAATCTCATATTCAGGTCAGTACGACAATCGAATAATTATATTATAAAGATATAGAGGGCGATTCTTTACTTGAAAAAATAAAAATAAAATAAAGAAAGGCTGATATCTCCCACATATTTTTATTAGTTTTTAACGTTTTCAGTACTGAGTCTCACTGAAGAATGGAAACCATATTAAAGAAATACGAGAAACAAACTGAATGTTTTTTTTTTGTATTAATATTTTAAAAAATACATTTCTTTAAAGATATTTCTGGCCTGTTTCACACATATCTTGCTGTGGCGTATAGTTTGTTCAGTTGAATTTCCACGCTTTATGCAATAGCGCGTGTACCTAAAGACCTTGATCTCATTCTCTGTCATAGCGTGCATTTGCAGAGAGGAAGATAAGATTAGCTGTCAGTGTAGGAGTTAAAGTCACCGAAACAATAATGTAAATGTTAATCTACGACCTCAGCATACACGATAAACACAATAAGGTATGTTATAAAATTTATTATTCTTGCTGTAGTCTATTGAAATATATTTTTTCCATTGTGCATATTTTTGTTTCATTTTTCTAAAATTTAATAATAAGAATCCCAAAAGGCCTGTGTAGATAAGATATCATTATTTTATTTTTCAACTATTAAAACCAAAAGCAGTTGTAGGTAAGTAAGAGATGCATTTCATTCCAGTCCAAGACTGGCGGGCTACTAGAGGGGTACACCCTCTCTTAAGCCAGAGGATGTGTCACATAAATAGAAGATGGGTGATTAAGAGAGAAACTAAAAATAAAACTGGTGAATGTGAGGCAAAAAGGCGAGAAAGCGTATGTAGAAACAAAAGCAGTTGTTTTCAAGTATTATATATATGTGTGTGAGTATATGTATATCTAGGGTTAGATATATATATCGACATACCTTTTTAAATCTCTTCTTCTTCTTCTTTTTTTCTTTATCAGCATACTGATAATATCTTTATAACTGAAATATTTAGTGATAACGAACGTACATGTATCTAACTTATTCTGCCTGCTAGAAAAACTACATAAAAGTGACAAACACTACTCTCATATAAAAAAAACAATGATGTACACACAGCGTCTTAATAATATGGTGATATATTCCGTTTAATGCAGAGTAGAAAAGTTAGGCCTGCTAACTACTGGAGGTTCTCGAGCGTGGGTGATTATTCACAATACGTGTAATCCCCCCTTGTAAGTTAAACTAAGTGAAAAAAACAAAATCAGTTAAAAGATAATGGTCCCAGTTAAGTTAAGATTCAGTAACATTAGTCCTCACAAACCTCAGTGAAATCCATGTTGAGTAACAAAATAATCTCTAAAATTAAATGTGCAATAACTCTACAATTTTACAATCACTAAACAAATACTAAACCCAAACTACACTCTTAAACCGCTAAACAATACTGCAGTCTTAAAAAGCTATACCAATACTTTTCTTTTATTAAACTTACGTCACTCACTTCACTTTTTCTATCTATCTAAGCTGCAGGTTGCAATGGCCAGAGCTCTTGAATTCAAATTCTAATTTAAGTCCAGCACAGAGTTATCAAGATTGGTACAGTCATCAGGATTCAAGGCCAGAAAGGGGCAACTTTCAGAGAAGTTTGGGGGACTTTGCTGGCACTGTAACAAACCTGGACAATGCTGGCAACTTCAACACAGGGAAGATGCCATGGCAGGAAAGGCTGCTACCCAGAAAAGTTGTTGGAACTGTGGAGAGCAAGGACATGTGAGGAGCCAGTATAAGAAAAATACTACCAATAAGTCAGCTTTGGGAAACCAGTAGTGGTTGGTGCTGAGGGACGCCCACCAACCCCATCGTGAAAGTTCCAACAGCTAAGTGTAAAATGGCAAGCACACATAGTGTCTACGTAACAGCAACTTCGAATGGCCAAAAGTGCAACTTTGGCATAGATTCTGCATCTCAGCAAACCCTTGTGAGTATCAAAGTGCTACATCACAAAGGAGTACCACCAGCTGTACAGAAGCTCTGTGGTGTGACAGGACATTATGTTGTGGGGGCCATTGTGGGTCACTATTGAGCTCATGGGCATGAAGGACAGCAGTACCCATAAC
>NW_013665977.1:246847-248763 GCF_000517525.1 Limulus polyphemus | reverse complement strand
CGAAAGCTCTTTTACCTGAAGAGCCTGTGATGATACCAAATGCTCTTCTTATAGAGGTCAGTTAAATGTTCTGTAAGTGTATGCCCTTTCTTTATAGTTGTATTTCTTGCTTTAACATTGACTGGCTCTACCTCCTGGTACACACCCAACAATGCTCCTTCCTTAAGTGTCTGCTCACATTTAGAGAAATTGGCCTCTGTTATAGGTACTACTTGATGACCTGCCACAACTGACCTTCCAATTTTCAAATCTGCTGGCCTGGATGGGTCTTCCACTGCTTTCACAAGCATCGGGCTTCCTTGGGGATGTTCTTTTATTCTACCCTAAATTATCTTCTCTGAAGGCTGCCCTTTTCTGTCCTTGAATCCTGATGACTGTACCAACCTTGGTACCTCTGTGCTGGACTCAAATTCAAGAGTTCTGGTCACTGCATCCTGCATAGTAGATGGATGTGCTTGCTTCACTGGTATCTTCAGTTGTGGGCTGTCCAAGGCGTCTAGAAACTGATCCCTCAGCAACAACTTGAGGAAATTGGGTGGTGCAGTTGGGTAGGCCTTGTATGTCATACTTTCCAAGTCCTGTGCCAGCTCTTGCAGGCTCTTCCCTTTAGCACGGACTCTAGTCCTAAACCTAGCCCTGTAGACTTTGGAATGATTTTGAGTTCCATACCTGAGTTCTAGAGCCACTACCAGTGACCTATAGTTGTTCCTGTCATCTGCTGACAACTGTCCAAGTATTTCCTGTGGTTGTCCCTTCAGGCTCGTTGCCAGATATACTGTTTTCTGCTCCTCTGTCCATTCATCTCTGCCAGAAGCTCAAAATGTGCTCTATATGCTTCTCACCGAATTCCTGTGGCTTCCTTCGTACTAGATCACCCCTATTGTTGACATTCATATCTGAGATGTGACTTCTAACAGGACTGAAGATGTCTGCATTAGGGTTTAGCTGTGGGGTCTGGAAGGGGCTTGCCATTGTCTGGCACTGATTAAGTCGATGGTTAATGTGTCCTCCTTGTGTAAAAGGCAATAAATCATCTTGTAATGCATATAATTCGCTTTGAAATTTACTAATGTTTTCCATTTGTGTTCTCTGGCTTTCTCTCAACTGTTGGAGACTTTATTCTTGTTTATTTTCTTTCTCCTCCAGTCATTGGTGTAGTCTCTCTTCTTGTTCATTTTCTTTCTCCTCCAACCACTGCTGTTATCTCTCTTGTTTATTTTGCTGTTCGAGCTGCCACTGTTATCTTGCAAGTTACCTTGCCACTGCTGTAATCTCTCCTCTTGTTTCTTTTCTTTTTCCTCCAACACCTGTTGTAATCTCTCTTCTTGCTTCTTTTCTTTTTCCTCCAATAACTGCTGTAATCTCTCTTCTTGTTTATTTATCTTTCTATTTGTTTATTTTATTTTTCCTCCAACAACTGCTGTAATCTCTCTTATTGTTTATTTTGCTGTTCGAAATGCCACTGTTGGAGGTTTTTTGCAACTGCTGTTATCTTTCTTCTTGTTTATTTTCTCGTTCTTCTTGTTTCTTTTGCTGTTCTTGTATTGCTGCCATCAAATCTGCTAAGCTGTAGTTTTATTTGCCACTTCTCGTTTCCAATTTTTTCTTCCCATTCTCTGACACCAATTTGTTACATCTCTGTTCGTTTGCTAATTTTCCGTAGAAATTATCTCCGAAGAAATTTTAGTGATACAAGTCCTTTCTTAAATAAAACTAGTTTATTCTTTCTCAATACAACTTTGCAATACACTTAATTTCCACAGTCACGCTATAAATTAAACAAACACTATAATTCACAACGAACGATTCATGCACTTGACTCAATTGTCTGTCTCTATCTCTGTCTGCAATTCAATTCCTATTGTTGCCATCATTTGTTGGTGGTCTTATATACAAGAATACCGCACATCTAGTAA
>NW_013665977.1:238717-246773 GCF_000517525.1 Limulus polyphemus | reverse complement strand
ATTCACGAACCTTCGAGAATATCATGACGTGTTACTAGCGTCACGTGACTTCCGCTGTCGTAACAATATGAATACATTCATTCCAGGGCATACAGAAGAACTGTGAATAGGAGACTGACCAAACAAGGTTATTTTGCAAGAAGAGCTATCTGCAAACCGACATTAACCAGAATTCACTGCTGTCACTATGTTACTTGGGCAAGATAGCATGCCAACTTACAGTTAGGACACTGGCAACATGTCATATTTTCAGATGAGTTCTGTGTCCGGCTTGTTAAAGCTGGTGATAGGATTTGTGTTCGTCATTTGCCTGGAGAAAAGATGAGGGAAGGCTGTATTTTCCACAGAGAACACACACACAGGAGGTGGTGCAGTACATGTTTTGACAGCTATTCATCATAATGGAAAAAATGCCCTTTATATCCTCCTGGGAAACGTCAATAGCGCCTCCTACAGGCATCACATGAAGACGATATTTCTGCCATTTTCTATTGTGTTCCAAAATGACAATGCTACTTCTAAAAGTGTGTATATTATACAAGATTATTTCGACCAGGAGGACGTTACAAGATTTCCAGGACCAGCAAAGTATCCAGCTTGTAATCCCATTGAGAATTGTTGGGCAGAAATGAGCCGGAAAATTTCTAACCATGACGCTAAACCACGTGCTGTAGCTGAGTTGTAGTGCCTTCTAGTAACGAGTTGGGATGAAATCACAGTGGATTACATCAATAACCTCATGGACATCATGCTACGTCGCGTTGCCGAGGTTTTTAGAGTACGAGTAGGACCAACCAAGTTTTTTATCATAGATGAGATGCAGAATTACACATCTTTCTACAGGTATCTGATAATATTATTTGATGTTCTAACAAATCGTTCATGATGTCCATAGAACCTGTCTCATTATATAAATTACATATTTAGATTTTAATATAACATGCATTTTTCAGTTTGACAGTGCTAAGTGCATCTGTATTCCATATTAACGATAATGATCTTATTTGTTATAAAATATGCATATATTTTGGCCAAGACTGTACAAAGCGGATAATGAATAGTTTGAAATCTTTTTATCAATAGACTAAGCCTGTTTACAATTGAATTTCGCATTTATGGCAAAGATACAGAGGCTGCTGATTTTGAACTAACAGAGCCAGTCAGTAGCGCCCTACCACACACCATCCACACTGAGGGTTTGATTATCCTTCTCATAATGTACTCATAGGTCAAAATGCCAGGAATAACTTCTGATATCGCACAGATCCTAATCGGGATCACGAGTTCCTAAATCCAGAGTTCTATCACAGGACCAACCTATGCTCTAAACCCAGTCACGAATTAAAGTGATTTGAAATTAAAATTTACATAGGTTTCAAAATTTTTTTTTATATATTTAATATATATAACATTCTTAATTTCATTCTGATATTACTGTTTTAATTTTAATGTTTGTTGTGTACACTGATATCAGAAATAATCACTTTAGTAGACAACTTGGAATTTCTTCGATTACTACAAACCACAAAAACAACTACTACTAAATACATAATAGTTTGTGTGGGCTTTTGATGATTAATCAGTGATTAATGATTGTGGTCATTAAGTGTATGAAAGACACTAGGAAAGTGTTGTATATATTGAAAAATGGTGTATTATAAAAGTATTGTTCTACGTAAAAAGACATTTCTTCAGATTATGCATATAGGATTTTTTATAAATACGTAAAAGCCCCAGGAAAATTGAGACATTGTTTCTCATTTTTCTGCTACACTTTTTTTTTGCCTTATCAAACAACATGAATGGTTGTATTAGCCTAAGCCTACCCACCTAGTTAATTTATTTTTGTTTTTTATTAACTGTTATTTCAAGTTATTGCTACATAATACAGCATTTGCGTCACCTGGTTAGAACACAGTGAAGATATCGAGAAAGTGACGTCACAGAAAGGCGCAGAATGCCCTAACGAGACACCGGAAGTATCCCGGTGGGCCCCTTCTAGCTTTTTTCTCGGTAAAATTTTAGAATCCAGTCCAACCCTGGTCACAGATTTGGTACTTCCATTTTCAACAGAAATGTAAACATTGGCAATGGGAGTCAGTAATCTATGGTGACGTAAAGTATACTTCTGTTGTTTCCCATCACTGACACATCACATATACTCGTAATGCTATTTCGCAATTTAGGTCTCTCGTGACGTTTCAATAACTACGTAACTAATCGACATGCGCACAATGGCCATTCGCTCTTTATACCTGACGAATAAAAGTCGCTTTCTGAAAGCTGTGAGTTTATTAGGTTTAGTTTCCGATCCTACTTTTTGGTCCTGCGTGTTTTTGGCTAGAATCAGTGATCTCCATGCGAACTAATTCACCAAAAATATTTACTAGTAAGTATGTTCCGTATTGTAGTTCTCCAGTTTGAAAGTAGTAGTGTTTAAGGTGTTCATTATTATAAATTAGCGTATAGCCCTTGAAAAATGACGGGGCAAGTACTACCAGTATCACCCCATCCCATAGTATACCCTAACCTCACATTTCATAACTAACTGAAAATTGAAATAAATAAATTTTGCAAAATCAATCTTGACTAACAAAGATGCAGAAAAGTGAAGTCAAACGTCAGTAAATTCCTTTGTGAGCCAATCAAAAATATCATTCATGAAATTAATTCGTGGCATATTGATAGAATAATTATTGGTAAAAATCAGTTAGATTAAGAACTTCTAAGAAAAGCCAGTGCGTTTTGATAACACTACGTTCCAATAATGTATTTATGTCATGTTGCTTAGCGATAAAAGTATAACCTAATATTGTTGTTAGTTTATTTACTGAAAGTATAAAATGAAATGTATAGCCAACAAAACTGGAAAAATATTTGTTGATTTCTTAATTTAGAGTTTCCGCTGATTAAAGAGGTTTGTTTTTAATAAAAACGTTGGTGATATAATACAAAATAGTTTAATTCAGAAACGATTTAAGTTTAAAATTAATTCGATATTTTTACTTTCATGATAAATTTTATGCACGTGGCTCTAGGCTTGGTGATCCCCCACTATGTCTTTACTTTAGGTTTATTATACCAACACTCACTACACTTATTAGGTTTCATGGCACCACCCCTTGCACTCCCGTCACTAAAATCTTAATGGGCAGACAGTAATCGAACTGATCTAGTTGGATAAATGCACTTTGGCTTTTATGACTCCTATTTCGAGAAATCAAGCATGATGTGACACACGCTGGCTTTTATATAGGTTAGATATTCTTTCAATGTGTATATAATAGTGTTTGATTTTCCGATTTAACGGGTGTTTGAATGGATAAAACACAACTTCAAGTTAAAACAATACGATCATTGTGGGTTAACAAAACAGAACACAAGTGTGTAGATTGGTGTTCACTCTGTGTTAAATTGTATACATTGTACATACAATAGCATTAATAGATTAAGGCATCTCGTGAAATATGAAAAATTGATGTTTATTACATTTAACTAAATAATCACCAACACAACATTCAAGTTGTACTTTCAACTTTCAATGCCTAGCCCCAACTTCTCAAACCCTAACCCCCTATTGTTCTCACAACCCCCAACTTACCCAGAAATCCACTTCTCAAGTCGTGCCTGTTATTAACCTTTTTTGTTCTCTGAATCCACAACTTTCAGCTGGCGGTCAGGTTTTGTTGCTCGGAACACGTTTTTTGTATAACTAAACCAATTATTGACTTTAACTTTCGGTACTGCGTTAGTTGCCACAAAGATTGGGGCTTAGATGCCTAACTTCGACACTCGGACGGAGCCGAGTATTGCCGGGTAGATAAGATAAGGTATTTAAGATAATTGTCCATACCTGTTTGTATAAATCATCAGTTAGCATAACGCTTAACATCTCTTTTTCAATCAGTCTCCAGGTGTAAACTTTATTTTACTTAAACACAGTTTTATCTTTTTCTTTGTCAACCATTTCTATAGCAAAATATCCCCAACACCTTTTTACATAACACTCTTGAAGCTGGCCACATTGTACCGGAAATGGAACACACAACATCACATGAAAAATTATACTAAACATTTCCTGGAAGACCAGAAGGCTTTCATAACGTCACTCAACTTCCATTATATTCGATGACAAGGAACCCACTTTGAGACTGATAATGGTTGGAGACGGCTTGAATGGGTAATGAAGAAAAACTTTAATATAAGTTTAACATAACAGCAGATGCACAACGTTTCGACAAGGTTTTGTCATCATCAGGTGACATTATTTCCTTTATATATCACTCATTCGATTCCACCACGATTCCTGGTTTGCCCCTAAATAGAAAGGTCCATCTTTCGAAAGCGATAGGGTTTTTATCATTTTGTATTAAGACTTATGGAACGTGTTTTTCTGACACCATGAAGGTAATGGGCATAATATATCCACAGAAATTAACTAAAATGGTACTGTTAGCATTGGCATTATTTTAAAAGTTCTATTTGTTAAAATGGACAAGTTTTCTCCTTTGACATCATATGCACCATTTTCATATTTCGTATATATCGTTCTTCCTTGTGTTCCAGTAAAACAGTTTACTTCTTTACAGAATGTTGAGACGTTTGTCAAATGTGCTACAAACCTATTGTCATGGTATACATTCATTAATTTTTTAAAGCTTAACAGATAAAATTGTTTTTAAGACATATCCCCATTTAAAACATGAAACATTTAAATTCTATATATTCAGCTCGCTTATTTCTTTCTACTCTGTATTTCAAAGCTTATGTTATAATTTTTAAAGTATTCTTTCACAAACGTAACTAATTTCTATGTTAAACTGGGGTTATTTGCATTTGATTATTTTACTTTGTAAACTTCTTCTTTCTCCTGTCTATTATAGCATCTACATAAGAATGTTTGCTACAGATCTGTGTGTGTAGCACTAAAATCATAAATCTGCAATAACGATAACCATCGTACTAACCTTGAGGATGGTTATTTTAATGTCTTTAACCATCTTCGTGGTTCTGGTCTGTAACCGCGGTAAATTTCTCACATGATGCAAAAGGGCATTTCTTTGAGTTGCTTTAATCCTATGCCCTCTTGCGTAGTTATTAAATAATTGATTTAAACATTGTTTAGCTGTCTACTGTGGTACATTACAACATGTTCCATAAACATCAACAGTTCCTTACTGAACTCTTAAGTACTTCAACATAGGTGCCTTTACAAACGAATCCCTTACTTTTTAAACATTTGTCTCTCTCTTTACTCTACTTAAATTTACCGCATTTGTGTGAGTAGTTTTGCAAGAGGCCCAAAGTGTGAGAAAAATCTGTAAAAACCCAAAAAACGGAAAGGTTTCGATTATCTTTTCAATGGTTGGCACTTCTTACAATCGTCCCATATTTAAGGTGAGGTTTTTATCACGTGACGTAAATTTAATAGCGTTCTATTAAAGCAAATATTTTTATAACTAAAGATGGTACAGAAAGGTTAAGAGGATATTGAGAAAAAGAATAAACAAAAAGAACATGAAACTGCTAATGACATTTTGAATATCAATATAGGTAGATTGATATATAGATAAGGATCATACTCGATAGCAGACAAGAGAGGAAATATAAAATGGAAAGCCGGTATTTCTCAAAAGCGTTTGAGTATGCTGGATAAATTAAAGGGGAGTAAAAACAATTAAAATAGTGAATGTCTTAATAAGAGGTGTCAAACATTAAGTACACTGTAGTCGAGTGTCAGAATTCGGGGTAGTTTTTGAAAATGCTGCGAGGCTAATTGTTCTGGATTAAATTTTTTAACCTTTTCATTAATTGTAGTATTTTTTTGCGAGTTTCTTTTAGATTTTATACAAATGAAGAAAACAAAACATTTTTGTTTTCATAGGAAATTTATTATTTGTTTATAACACATAAGACGTAATATTACCGACTACTAAATGAATGATTGTTGCTGTACCAAACCTAATCTTAGGTGATTTTGCAAAGCTTAAATTAAAAAAATAAATAAAAAGACTTATGTAATGCGGTAGCTGAATTTGCTTCTCTAAATTAGGCTTAATCTTGGTTTAAATACCTACGTGTAAAGTTCGCTACAATCTACATTCAGAATAGCATCCTACAAACAGCCTCGGTATGTTTATTTCATCTTGTATAGTTTTCATTATTTTGTAGTAAAACACCAAACCATCACGCGTAAATTTTATTTTAATTATCTAGATATTAGAAATGAATATCAAATATTCATTGTTAACATAAATGTACTAACACAACTTCCTTACTGGTTTTTGTTTTTAAACAGTGTGTATAATTACAAGCTAAATTTAAGCTTAGATTTTCATGCGTGTGGATTTCATAAAGATCCTGTATTCCCTCAACATAAAGTTAGTATTCAAAATGTAAAATTAACTTCAAATGTTTATAAGTCTCAAAAAAAAAAGTTTTTTAATTTCATGCAAAGTTACTTGAAGAAAGACAGCTACTGTTTTACCAACGAATAGTGAGATTGGCCGTCACATTGTAACGCCTCCACGTTTGGAAATGCGAGTATGTCCGTTTCTTAGACTGGATATCGCATTATTTTGATCAATTGATCCAAAAGTACCCGTCCATCGATATCTCTAGGGAGAGCTACTAGGTAGGAAAGACAATAGAAATATTACTCTATGCAGGGTTTGCAATATTACTAGCGGTACCAAGTTGCCGCTACCTGTTCTCGAACATCTCTAATCATGTGATTTGAGCAGTTAGAAATTCAACTGTTTCTGTGGGCAACACGGCTAACTCATTCTTACCTAAAATGTATCTACTTTTAACACGTCATTTTCCTACATATTTTTGCTCTAAGCGTTAAAGATACTGGAGAAATATTTATACTTAAATATCTTCCAGTACCCTATGCTGTGACAACTAATAAATTTTACAAATTTATCACTAGACACTAATACATGAACCAATGACAGAATATTTTTAACTTTACATGTCGACTTTACTGTTGGTGCCCGGCTACTGACAACACTTGATCTATATCTGGAATTTAAAACATTACCTATACTGAGAAACATTGATCCAGACTATTAACCATGTTAGGTCGCAGTACTCAGTGTCAGGTTCAGGCCTAACTTGCAGCACATACTATTTTGAGTGTTCCAGCCCAATAAGCCAAAACAAGAGACAGGAACTGAGATATGTGAGCGCTGAAGGTTTTCCCTTGCACAAAGAGTTAACTTTCTTACCATAGTAAAACATCAAGGACTCACCTTTACTCTCACAGCACCAGGGTACACAATAAAAAAAAAAAAAACCTCGTGGTCCTGGATACAAGAATCACTGAAAAGTCTAGGCCTATCGATCAACCATACAGGGGCACTAATCCTCGATCTGAAGACGTTGACCCCCGCATAGCAATCGCCAAGGAAACTCTCCCGTAAGAAAAGGCTAGGCTTCTGGACTCCATCTCGCGAGGCTAGTCGCCGGTCCTTCAGTTCAGTCAATGTACTAATTACTCTAGCTAAACCATTACTGTGCGAAGAGTGTAAGGCATATCTCCACCTTACCCCACATCCACAGTCAAAAAACAATATAAAATCCGCTAAATTACTTACATGTATACTTACCCTTTGGGTTTTCCTGTTTTATTGTATCTTGTTTTTTCTTGCAATAACTTAAAGAAAGGGGTTAAACTTTTGGGAATCATGAAACACAACTTGACCTGCACAGTCAAAGTCACTGATATTACGGTCCCTGATCCATTTGTCCCAGCACCTGTGTAAGCCAAGTATAGCTAACATTTCAGCATTGGTTGGTCCACCGCAGTCCCCTCTCCCATCGACCACTTGAAGTTAATGTCTGTTGCTTGTGTTGACATAGCGAGTTTCATGTTTCTTTAGATCGATGAATCCGCCACTTTGGAACATTCGCGATTCGTCCGGGTCACATCTCTTCTTGAAGTATGCAGTCTATCTCATACCCTACGCCGCCATTAATCATCGACGGACTACAGCTCGACTTCTCGCCGTGGGACACAGCTAACTTCATCCTCCGCTACAAGCCCCAAGCC
>NW_013665977.1:236317-238582 GCF_000517525.1 Limulus polyphemus | reverse complement strand
CCAATCAGTACTCTACCGCCCATCCTATTACAATAGACCAAGCTACTCAAACTTCACCCACTCCTGAATCACAAGACATGTCAACCCAAACCACCACTAATAGGAGAAAAAAAGGCACCCAGACCCAGCCGCAAGTCTTCACAGTTACCATCGACGCCTATCAAGAAACCAACAACCCGTCTCCCAGCCCCAAGCCACTTTCTACATCATCGTCGTCAATCTCACAGAACGCCTTAGTAATTGACACCTCCTCCGATCTTTACCTACCTGATGAACCTTTCTGTGCTGATGAAACTTTCTGTGCTTTCCGCTCACTCACCAACAACACCGAAGACTCCATGCCTTTACCACCTTCCTGGAACCAGAACCTGTTCCACAATAAAACCATGGCAAACATCAGGAGACTCCCTAACTCTTTCATAAGCTAATCAACCCCTAGCACCGGACTTCACTTTGCCTTCCCTACTTACTTCTTCTCGCTAACCGGACACTGGTAACGGATTGGTCATTACCAGTGAAAGTGGGTTTTCTCGGGGTACTCCCGTTTCCCCCACATTAAATTCTTGGCATAGAATTTTTAGATCCCCGCCACCCTGATGGACCATCATTCCGATATCGGCCGTTTAGTTTAGTTTAGTTTGCTCTTCACTTTTTATTGTTTACCGTTACTCTCACGTTTACCTTTTTAAATTTACATACCTTGTCTGCATTAATTTCCTGTTTTCTCAAGTTAAGCCCATACCTAGGCCACGCGCGGGGTGAAGGGGGATTGTTTAATCTTCGAGCACCTTAGATTAGTAATTATTTCTTCGGAAATAATTATTTTTAAATCTAAACAACTGACAGAAACGAAACTAAAAAAAAGACGTATCCTGGTATTTGCTCTTACTTTCTTTACTACCACCGGGAAACTTACTCTTTCATCTTCATACACTGCTTTACACCTTGCGGACCATATCTGGTATTTAAACTCGCTCACAAGGTAAATAAAAGAAACTTTGTGCATTGTATTCACTGGAAGTGGTGTATTGAACAAGACAGTAGTGTAGTGTATCCATTTGATGTTAAACACATTTGAGATTTTATCCAAAATATATTTACATAAGCACAATCATAGAAACAGTGCTTAACTGTCTCTACACTGGAAATATGGACACTTGTTTGTTTTTATTATTTAAGTCTATGTAGTCTTTCTCTTGTACTCACTATGTTATGTGCTATCTTATAATTTAAATCTCGCCTTTTGTGCTTCTATCTTTCTATTGTTTGTTGTTAGCCACATGTTATGTTATGTTAGCACTATGTTATGTGCTATCTTATAATTTAAATCTCGCCTTTTTTGCTTCTATCTTTCTATTGTTTGTTGTTAGCCAGACAGTTTTCTAATATACATTTGGGTACTCTTGCGGGAAATTTCTTTCACATCAAACCAAATTATCAATTATCTGTAAGCCCACGTGGTATGATGATTATGGCAATGAATCAGTTGAAATCTAGGCTTTCTATTGGTATAAATTTAATGGGAGTTAGTCTGAGAAAAATCTATTAACATACCGTGATAATTAAAAAGTTTAATTAAATTTTGAATGTATCTTACCAAAACGTCGTGATATGCGCAGTTTGATCTGCCCGCGTGCCAAGGGTTAATCACGCACACACCTACTTAACATGCAGTCAGTCACGTAGGCACATTCACGTTCTCTTCCAGAGCGTGAGAGTAGCTAGTTTCCCATATTTCATGCAATTGTCGATTTTAACAGTAAGATTCGCTTATCGATTGAAATATGAATTCAAATCTACCACATCAAACATTTATAAATTCTGTGAAAAGCTAATCTGAAATACCAAAGGAGGCGTTTGGTCAAAACTCCGAAGATGAGACATGTGATAACGGATATTATTCTCAACATATGATATGCTATAAACCAGTACCGGTACTAACGTCCCGGTACCGGTACTGGACGTAGAGTACCGCTGGTATCGACTTCAAACCCTGATTGTATGCCATGGCAAATCTAGTAGTCATATTCAAGGGATACACGTTGACATTTTGAATACACTCAAACAGTGGCTGACAATTCAAATGACACTGAAGAAAGTACATTAAAGAACCAGCATTATTTTGCAATTAATCACATTAATCGGAAATATAAAGAATTTGGTGCTAAAAATAGGTTTCCGTATGTTGGTAGTCACTTTTTGTACAAATTTGTTTGAAATAATGAGTTTTTTTTTTACTTACCAGTCTAGGCATAAGCCAAAATT
>NW_013665977.1:233181-236166 GCF_000517525.1 Limulus polyphemus | reverse complement strand
CAAGTTATGCTTAGTAATTTTCACTCTAAAGCCGTATGTCGTGACTCGAACCAGTAATATTTAAGTTTACTTTTATTCTAACATTAGATGTGCATGATTGAGAGTTTACGTTGGCGTCAGGCCTTAGCCCTGCTTGTTAATGTAAAAATGTCAGTTTCAGAGAAAAAAAAACAATGTATATAGTTTATAACTGTATACGTTTTTTGTCAGTCTTGTAAGCAAAGCTAAAAGTTTATCTATGCCAATACGATACAAAGCTGAGAATTTATCTATGATTGTGTGATACTGTTAAACGAAAGTGTAGCAACTTTTTATGTGTTTGTGTCTGAGTTTGATAAAAATAAAAAAACAGATGTATTGAAACCAGTGAGCAGGTAATGGTTCTGCTGCCTTAATTTGCCAGGGGAGTGCTGCTGATATGTGTCAGAGGTAAGGATTGCAATTACTATTCTCCTGACTATGTAATGTAGTGTCTGTTGTAAATGATTCACTCTTCTGACACCCATAGTTGTTTACACTAGATAAAATGTGACACTCTTCTTAAATAAACCAATGCACCAGTTAATGTGTTCTATCATTTGGAGTTTTTTTTTTGGAGTATTTGGTAACAATAACGAATTAGTTTATTTCTTCTTTAAGATTTGCTACAGGCTACTCTCATTACTAGGCCTAACTTCACAAACAATGTATGAATAGAAATTCTGAAACTAATAATACATCTAATTCACAAGTAAACTTACTTTTCGTATTTCCCTTCTCTGAGTGATCAATAACGAAACGGTAACTAACTCACTGTTTAGTTGACTACCTGAAATATAGAACTGGATAACTCGCAGTGAACTGATGCTTTCATTGAATACTTCAATGATTAACCAAATTACTAACTGGCATTTGTATTGTCGTATTGTAATTATTTTAAATTATCTGGTGAAAATAATTCAACATTCATTCCATGTAAGGATAATAAATTACTTTATTTCCCCTTTAACGTTCCTAGAAAGTTGAATACTTATACTCTACCACAGCCCTATGTTACAAATGATGTTTGCTTGACAAAGTAACTGTGATAGCAAGCACACTGATTGGTTCACTCTATCTTGAAAAAATCTCGTCTATCTTCAAAGTAAAGTACAATTCTGTTAAAACAATTCACTCTCTAACTAACTTCACAACATTTCACCTTACAGCACATCCTTAAAACATGCCAGATGTTCTATCTAGGCCAATCTTAACTTTATGAACTTAATGTCCTTCTAGCTATCTTCTACATTACAACATTAAAAATATGGCTTATAACATTGCTTCCTTCATGGATTGTGAAGTTCGTTGATCTATCCTAATACAAAAAGAATAACAGTACACAAAGCTGTCCATTCACCAAGTTTTTAGATGTTTTTCTATTTTGAGGATCATATTAGGATAGGATGGCATATTGTCTTTTGTCGTTAATGGGGGGAAGGTTTCGTGAGTTAGTGGTTGGGTGAATCCATGTGGGTAACTCCAAAGAAAAATTTACCTGTGGAGGAGCTTGGAATTCTTGATGAGATTGCTGCCTGAGGATTATAAATGTTGGCTGCTCCAACATTGATAATCTCCTTGAAGCAGGCTCATCAGGAATTCCAAGCTCCTCCGCGGGTAAATTATCCTTTGGTCTTACTCAGTTGTCTATTCTTTTACCAAGGTACTTCTAAAGACAATGATGGTAAATTACGTTTGGTTTGGATTGCTCTTCTCTTCTCAGCACTTACTTAACTTAAAGAGTTTATCCTTTCTCACGAGGAGAACTGTTCAGCCATAGCATGTCACCTCGATGGAATCCAGTTTTATCAGCACGTACAACATAACTACCTTTTGCTTTATTACAAGCCGATTTAAATTTTCCTGGGTAAAGTCATGTGCATTGTACAATGTCTTGATTCTTCACACACAGGAGAGTTTTTTTCAACGACCAATCCCCCATTTATGCTGGAGTATTTGGTTCTACCACATCCTAGTCACTTTGTGGTAAAATACCCACAATCCCTGTTTCAACTGGAAGTTCACCCTATGGTTTAGTAATTACCAAGTAGTGCATAGGGATTTCCTGGTAATAAACTATGAAATTATCTGAAGCTAGCCTAACCTCACATCAATTTCTATGCATGGAATCAGTTCCCTAAAGGTAGAGCTAGGTGATTACATCGATTAGTGCCCCATAAACTAATCAGTTAATGTTACGAAAATAATAATCTAATCGAAATTAGGGTTTTGATTACTTACAGTTTTCGATTTCTCACAATATCCAAATAATAGAAAGACTGCCGTTATGTTTGTTGTTAAGCGGGTGGGGGGATGTTTCGTGATTTGAGGTTCTATGTTGATTCCCATTGCTACAAAATTTACTGATCTTACCTTCGTTTATAGACTATCTGTTTTTTTTAACATTTTATCATATTTATAACTTGTCATTGCGTTACTTTATTTTTAATGTTATATAAGCAGGCGCAGATCTGGTGAAGAGGTCCAGTCCCCCCCTCCCCCAATCAATTTTTTCAAGAAATTAATTGTATTTTTGAATGTTGTATATCAGACCCCATCCGTTTTGTTCAGAAATTTTCTTTAAAAGCAGGCACGGCATCTAGTGTAGCGGTCCAAGGGGAAGAATCCACACACGTTTTTTTTCTTTTTCAGAAATTTATAACCATTATCTATTGTTATATAAGCATGCGCGGATTTAGAGGAGGGGTCCAAGAGGGTCGAAACCCAACCGCTTCCACCTATTTTATTTCAGAAATTAATAACTGTATTATTTAATGTTGAAAAAGTGGGCACGGATCTAAGGGGTCCGAACCCCTCCAGTTTTTCCGAAATTAATAAAAAAACAACCATATAGTATGAAAAAGCAATATCAGATGTCAGTGTTTTTCATGTGATTGTTCTATTAATTACTGTAAAAGTCTTTTACTTTCACTTTACTTTGAAGTCAACAGAACTGGAGTTTACAAC
>NW_013665977.1:225181-232731 GCF_000517525.1 Limulus polyphemus | reverse complement strand
TAAGTTTCGTCGGAACGAAGTACGAAAGTTAATTAACAAACGGAGACGTAACAATATGAACGTCAATTAGACATTGCCATGGAAAGTTTTCGCGTTTTGGCTGTTTATAGACACTAGCAACATGTATGTGCTCTAGACTTTAAAGATTTGTTTTCATCAAAGTTAGTATTGCTTAGTACACTTGCAGCTCTTATAATATATACTTGCTACAAAATTAATTATTCATTATTTGTAATTTATAAAACACTCAAGAAAGATGTTTTCATATTGTTCGTGTCCAAAATTAAAGAAAATGCAAGTGCTATGGGTGACGACTAAAAACACTTGAAAACAGGGATCCTGTTTACGAACACTAAAATATGAATTTAGTGTAGACTTCTTAATTTTTCTCTAATTATAATTATAACTATATAATATTAATTATAAAGTTTGAAATGTTTGTCTTTAATTGTTTTTATTTTCATATCAATCACATTAATAGAAATAAACTTTGAAATCGTTGGATTATAACCCAGCTAATCTACTATTAATTTTTAAATAGAGTTACAAGTGGTGTGTAGGTATAAACAATAAAAACAACGAAAATGGTATAAATTTATATATAGTGCTAGTAGAGGTGTAGTTGGACTCGCCGTCCTCCCTCCGTCCATCATCTTTGACCGCTTTTGTTTTGACTAACAGTATCTCAAAGTATACATCTCTAACAACGTTTGAAATAATTTTCAACATATATGAATAATATGTTTAACATAAGTACTCAATCTAGCGAGCTTTGACATTTCTGTATTTTATTTGTTTATAAATATCAGTATTCTACATCAAATATCACGTATTGACTATTGCACGTATTTTAAAAAATATTTTTTACTCCCAAAAATGAAAGAAGTATCCAATTACCCTACACATAATGTAGGTCTATAACATAATGTTCAGGGACAACAAGGGACCTATTGGTCCACCTAGACTGTCCCATCCTCTAAACTAAAACTAAATTAACTCAAAGCCAGCCTTTATCAAGCTTTCTCTTAAACTCACTTAAATTTACTGTCTCCAAAACACTCGAAACAACCCATTCCTAAGGTCAAACATCCTGATATAAAAAATAAAACTGTTTTAGCTGAAAATTACTCCTGCCCTTCCTATATTGATATCTGTGTTCCCCAGTCCTACCGTTCTCACTGTTAAGTTAATTGCCCTACCACTAGCAACAGCGCACTACTTGAATGGCTTAAGAGACTGAACAACCACTATACCAAGATATCTTTCTTTCATAACACTGTTAAGGTTATTCACATCCAAATTATACTTGTAACCCACATGCATTAACTTGAGTTTTGATTATAATAAATGCATCTGCCATTTATTCGCCCAATTCACTAAATAATTTAAATTCTCTTGTAAAGCAGCAGCATCCTCCGCATAGTAAGCAACACCCAAGACCTTAATATTATCAGCAAATTCCTTCATCTATGTCATTGATGTAAATCAAGATGAGCAAAGGTCCTAAGACTGAGCCCTGTGGTACCCTACCTGTGATATTAATCCAGTTTGACTGAATTACATTAATAACAACCAACTGCTTTCTTCCAAAAATATTTTAGAATCGATATTCTGACAGTGTAATTCAGAAGAAAAAGTTAATATTTTCATTTTTACACAGCTGCAAGTAATGTTTTGTTAACATACAAAAATCTGCTTATCGATTTTTAAAATAATTGTTATGCCTATCTCAAAGAATAACTTTAGTTTTACTAATAACTTATCACCAAATGACATATATATTTCTTGATTTTCATCCCTCAGTTTTTTTAAAGGCCTTAATCGAAACCTTGCTATATATGGTGCCATATTAATGGGTTAATCATTTACTGATAAAACACGACTTTGAAAACAACTATAAAGAAAATATTTATGATTGGATAGAGCAAAAATTAGTATCGCGTATTCATAAATATGTAGGTTTAAGATTTATTTGTGAATTATGAAAATATAAAAAAATTATATCTGCTTGATAGCTACAGAAATAGTCTTCATTGAAAAGACATCACATATTTGAGAAAAGCTGGTGGTATTTAATTGATATTAATAATTCATCCACCATGTAGGAAATGTTCATAAAACTCGAGAGAAAATGTTTTTCGCTATTTGAAAATTACTTTAAAAAACGAAATAATATAGAAGAACACAGAAAAATTAACAAAGTGCTAGAAAAATGCAGTGGTTGAAAAAATTAAGACGATAAGCACATACTCGTTTGTTTGTTGTCGTTTTTTGTTCTGCTTTTACGGGTTCTCGGAGGCATGGTTAACTAATCGATTAATAAGTCCGTCAATAAATAGATTAGCAACAACCACTAATGTCCCAGATTTACTGAAAGGCACTCTTCCTAGATGCCAATTACCCACACATCATGAGGTAGAGAGGCTTTCTTGAGTAAGGGTAACTTCCAACTTCTCTTTTGCTGGAACTTTATAACCATCTTTCATCTCTGGGGGCAGTTTCCTATTTTTTATTAACAACTCGGATGGAACACTTGTAGCTGTGGAACCAGTATCAATAAGTGTACTTCCAGGTTTTTCAGAAATCTTAAGTAATTCCTGTTTTCTTGATATCCTTTTGTATTTCTTCAAGGCCTGGCATGGCTCGGTGGTTAGGTAGCTTGACTCGCTATCTGTGGGTCGCGAGTTCGAATCCCCGTCCCACCAAACATTTCACCCTTTCAGGCATGGAGATGTTATAAAGTGACGGTCAATCCTTGGTAAAGGAGTAGCCCAAGAGTTGGCAGTGGGTGGTGATGACTAGTATTTCTTCAAACTTATTTCAATCCCACTTCACGTCTCCTATAGCTTCACCGATCTTGTTTTCATTGAGACTTATTTTTGATTTTAACTCTTCTTCAAATGGTATGTCTCTTTCTTTTAATTCTTCTTAAATTCCTGTCCCGTTCTTCTAATTTTCTTTACCTCTCTTCTTGCTTATCTTTTAATTTCCCATCTCTTTCTTCTTGGTCTTCTTTCAATTTTTTGTAAATTTATTATTTATCTTTTATTTTTCTATCTCTTTCTTAATGGTCTTCTAATTTCCTATCACGTTTTTCTTGATCTTTAAATTTTCTGTCTCATTCTTCCCAAGCTTGCCTTAATAATTTCATCATCTCAAGTAACACTTGACTCTCACTACCTGATCTCGTGGTCGTCATTCAAAAGTATGTTTAATTTCTACCCAAAATATCCCACTCCTTACACCAATGTAGTAGCGTAGTCCTGTCGTTGGCAATCTCCCCAACCAAGCCCTTTTCCTTCTTTTTGTTTGGGGAAGGGGGATGTAAAACATTTGATTAATAAGCTAATTTATGGTAGATTATTAATAATATACAAAGTACAAAGTCGAAATTTCCCTTTTAGTTGTTGTTCATCGTGACCCTTTGGCTCTTACGTGGTTAGTACAGTTGATGTATGAACTGCGAAGCATGCTACATCATAATCAGCTTGTTGAAATAGCGGTACTGTTGGTTTCCCGAAAGAATAAATAAGGTAATCCCGCTATATAAAAAGAAGAACCGCAGACTGTATCACTAAGTGATCTAATAAACAAATGGGCTGGACACGATGTGAAACATGCTATGGAACCAAGCTTTACTTGTATCAAAAAACGTAGTGTATATACTTTCAATGAGGACAGTGTATGGTTGCCTTTCACTAGAATCATTAATTGATTAAACTGGCATTCTTTCTACGAGAGCCCCCAGTGGCACAGCGATATGTCTGCAGACTTAAAACGCTAGAAACCGGGTTTCGATACCCGTGGTGGGCAAAGCACAGATAGTCCATTGTGTAGCTTTGTGCATAATTAAAAACAATCAATCAATCTTTCTACGATATTTATACCCCCTAACCAACTCACTCAATATCTGGTACATGGATATTTAAACCTAATGTTTTTTACCTGACGTCAAACATCGTGTTTATCCATAGTGACTAGCGCTAGTCATGTAATGGTCATTCTCATTCAAGCTGTAACCTCTGGATATCATCTGGACTACCATTGGAAGACACTGGCTGTCCACATTCTTGCGAAATGCATTACAAGCATGCCTTCCACGAACAAGTGGTATCCCCATAGAAAGGTAAAGGAACAAAGGTAGCTAGAACGAAATATATTTCACGATTTCCTCTACCACATGCTATGCGAAAACTGCATATACGTACAATAAATGAAAAAAAAACAATTTCTACATTTAAATAACAAGTTACAAAACGCATTGTATTCCATCATACCACAATTCTTACATTTCTAGGTTTATATCCCCATATAAATTTTAAGGTAAATTTGGCAAGTCGGAAGAGTGAAATTGCTGTTTCAGTCTGAAAATTCTGTTCCCCATTCGGTCTAAGAGCAGCTCAATAGTTAGCGATAGGTAAAGTTAACTACCTTGCCTTCCCTATAGTTTATCACATCACAGTTAGGGATGGATAGCACAGAGAGCCCTCAGGTAGCTTGGCGTGAAATGCAACAAACAAACATGCTTCTAATTTAATAGATTACGTTAGATATTTTGCTAGAAAGCGTGATGATTCTGTGTAATAATTCCCCCACCCAGGTTGCTCAGTGGTAAGTCTGAGGACTTAAAACGCTAAAAACCGGATTTCGATACCTGCGGTAGGAACAGCACAGATAAACCATTATGTATCTTACGCTTAACAACTAACAAACAATATATATATGTAATAAATGGGTAGAGTGACTTTTATAAGCCTGACACCATGACTAAGTACTTATTTTAGTTAATCACATTGGCTCTAGAAAGGTATTAATAAAGCATTTCAACATGATTTTTCTCCAAATCTCCAAATCATTTTGCGTTATACATTACTAATGAATATGAAAATTAAAAAATTTTGCCGCGGCTCATAGAACGGCTTTGAGTATTGTTATATTTTCAAGTACAAACTTTTAGCTCATAGCTCCGTCATCTCTTGACCGATTTGAAATCTAATTACAGTTTTGGACTCAGGAGGCCAAACCCTTTCGATTGATCACGCCCAAGGTCTCATGGATTAATTTACTGCCTAAAAGAATTTCAATTTGAGGGTATGCTGTTAGAGATCCTGGTCAGTAATAAAACTGAATCGGTTATACTCGCGTCTCATGCTTGGTATTGCTTGCGCACAAAAATATAGCTAATAAAAAAGGTCTCATAGATCAATTTACTCTTATCCTGCCTAAAATAATTTCAAGTGTCGCGGCTATTGAGGTTCCCTCTTGTTTTTTATATAAATGAGTCAAAAGCAATAGGTACCAAACTGTACTGGATTAACATTAAATATTTTTCTTTGGTGTTCACCAGTTATGAACTTTGTAAATATTTCCATTGTTCCCACAATTCAGAATTTAAATAAGAAACAGGTAGCTAGTAAGATTCAGACGGTTAATGAAATGTTTAACCTCTTGTGATACGTTAGACATTTAATAATTTCACTACGTAGCTAGAAAAAAGTGTTTAGGCTATAGAAATATGTGTGTTACTTTGATTCGCATGTATCTTTTTTTCAGTTAGCGTACAATTAAATGAGACACAACGCTACTCTGTAGCATACTTCGCACCACCCAGTGGCAAAGCGGTATGTCTGCGGACTTACAACGCTAGAAACCGGTTTCGATACCTGTGGTGAGCAGACCACAGATAGCCTATTGTGTAGCTTTGTGCATAATTTCAAACAAACAAGCATACTTCGCGTATCACAGGTAGATGCCTATACGTAGACCGTATTAAATTGCTCATAGCTCTCAATAGAGGGCGTATTTTATAGTTCTGTTTTGGTTCCATTGCTCTTTGAAAGATATTTTTCAAAGTAAGGATCCATTTAAGTAGATAAGGTGAAATTTGAATATTTTTTTTTATTGAACTTCTTGCAAATCAAGTTTCAACTTTAAGCTCGTTTCTCAAGGGTGCTTTCAGTTTTATTCTAAAGTGATATGTCACATGTGTTATCCCTTGAAGTTGAACTTCAAGATACTTAGAATTTAGATAGCGATGATAGAGAAGTCACACTTGCACTGTTGAGTGTTGTAGCAACTTCTGAATTTGCTGATTCTTTGAATATAATGTTTTTGAGTTTACTTTTACACAAATGGTTACAACATTTTTCAGCATGCATCAAATAGGGACCTTTGATTATTGTCGATGTTTGTGGTGATGTTGTTACTGTTAATGGCACAGGGGAATGTTGCTCTCTCTTTTATTCCAAAAACCTTTTAAAGAGAGAGTTTTTTAGTATATTTAAGTCCACCTTATTTGTAGATCCTGTAAAGTTTTTTTAGGCATATTTATAATTTAATCATTTTGTATAGCTATTAATTTTGAAAGTGCTACATATGAAGGTTGACGTTTATAACTGTTTGGAGATCAACTATAGTTTGCTGGGATTCCAGATCATTCGTTATTATTAATTGTACAGGGTGTAAACAAATGAATGGTGGGGTTTTGTAAGCATATTGGTAAAAGACAGATACTCACTGTGCATTGAACTTATGTTTATTTGATTCATCAACTTCAAAAGTTGTAAATGCAATTTTACCCATTTCAAGAGGTTTTTAAAATGGTATTACACAACTTCAATGTGTGCACCATTAACAGTGGGACACACATCATATAAATAATCCATTTCTGTCCGTACTCGGTTAAGACTCTCCAGGGTAACACTTTCAATTGTTCTAGTGGCACCTTGTTGTAAGAGAGCCAAATCAGAAATTTTTTGCTGTACACAATGTTCTTCACATGGCCCCACAGAAAGAAGTCTAGAGGCATGAGGTCGGGACTTCTTGGGGGCCATGCAATTGGCCCATTTCTTCCAATCCATCAGTTGGAGAATTTGGCATTCAAAGCCCTGCAAAAAGTCTTGAACCACCTTTGTATGTTGTTTTCATGTGGTGGATATTTGTTGTACTCTCTTCTAAATTGTTGTTGGACCAACTTCACCGACTTCAGCTCAGCTAACCACAGAACACATGCTGCCTTTTCTTGAATGGTACTAATTAGAACAGAACCCTGCAACACGAAAAACTACTTTAAACAAAACTATATGGGTATATAAATAAGTGGATATGCATCTAATGCTGGGTATTGTAGTAGCGACATAATGGCAATGTCACGAAACCCCACCATTCATTTCTGTACACCCTGTAATTTGTGGAGGAAACAAAATTCACTTGACAATTTAGCAACATTAGAATCTTTCACGATCTTTAATCCATTATTTCTTATTAGGAGGTGAATTTTTGTTTTCTTTTCTCTTTCTGATATGCATTAGATCTTCCATCATTTTATTTATTGCATCACCAATATGACTTTCTCAAAAATGGCATTAAGGAATAACAGGTTATAGTGCATGGCTAACATATGATGTTGGAAATTGTAAATCTTTCTGAATTGGCTTAAAAGTGTTAAACCAAAACAGCATCTAATACAATTTATGGAAAAGAAGACTTTATTTGTTCTACATCACTTACCTCCACTGCTGTGTCATCTGTTACTGAAGGAACTTTGTGGA
>NW_013665977.1:209885-224384 GCF_000517525.1 Limulus polyphemus | reverse complement strand
CACAGATCAGTTGGGTTATTCGGGGTTCTGTCAGATGGACTTGTCCTACCAATTCCTTTCCAAGCAGCTGTAATTACATTCAGGACTCTCTTTTTTTTCTCCTTTTTTGTATTGTAAATAATTCATGATAATAAGGGAACACAGAGTTTATTACTGAATCAATCCCTATGCAACTGGTGGCAATCATAAACTAAGTCGGAGATCCAAGTTACAGGTTTTTGCATGATTTGTTGCGATTACAACTCTTGCGGATATATTGCCACTTGCATATCCTGTAAGACAGGCTAAAGACTGTTCAGAAAATAATTTTGTTTGTCTTTGTAGATAAATATTATTGGTAGTTGTAAGCACCTGAGCTATTATATGAACTATTATATATTTGTGTAAAAATGTTTTTTCATCCTAGCTAATATCTTAGTTGTTTAACTTTTACCAAGATTTCATGTTTAGGTATGTGTCTTATATTTCTTATTGTCCTGAGAATCTGATGAAACTGTTTGAAGTAAAGATATCAACTGTTTAGTTATTCAGCCAAAGGACGTGGCTAACTATTTAGTATCTGGCTGAAACATTTATTTGTTACATCTGCTCTATACTTATTGACAGAATTACTGTACACAGAAATAAGAATTTTTGAATTAAGCCAAAAAGAGAACGTACATGTATGAAACTATTTTTCTTGATTACTTAGTAATTAAGAAAAAAGGGCGTTACATACAAATTTTTGAAAAATTTTACATGCATGTGTTGACTCTGCTTGTTCTCATTTTCAGCCAGAATTTTTTCATTTGTTTTTGGCAGATAGTACACACCTGCTCAATATATTACTACTATTAATAAAGTTATAGGGTTATGAAAGCTGATTATTGCTAATGACTGTGAGGTTTGTATGATAGTGAATAATGTACCTCATACACACAACAAGATTTAAATTTAATACTGTGTCACAACATAATATTTGTAGCTGCCTTTTAAGGATAGAAAATATGTAGCTGTTGGGTGTATTTGGACAATAAACTATCATACCAGTGAAGGATATTTTTTCTGTGCTTATTAAATAGTATGAAGAACTTAGTTGGGAAGTATAAAGGCTAAGAAAAACAAGGTTAAAGAGGAAGCTGTAAGCAGTGTTTCAAATTGTTATGTTGAGTTCAACTGCATGTGTTACACAGTTATAAGTTTGTTGTTGTGTTATTAATATATAAATATCACAATATGCATGTTGGAACTTCTGATAAAATATTATATTTACAAAAATATGTAAAATTGTCTAAAGGTTTAATTATTTAATAAGCAAAAGATTTAAGTTCAAAATAGGAGTAGTTTTGTGTAATATTTCAAATCTGGTTATAAATTCTGATTTTGTATATTTTAGAATAATTAAATAAACAGTTATATAAAAACAGTTTGGAATGATATTGCACTACTTCTCTTTGTTAAATTTATTTTTCAGATTCATAGTAATAACACTGCAGTGTGATTAAAATTATCTTGAAATCTGTATTTTACATGTTCAAATCAGTATTTTTTTATTCATTTAATTTTTAGAGAATTACTAATAGAATATCCAGAAAAAACTAAGAAATTACATTGATGTATTCCACAGAAAACAAAAGAAGCTTATTTGCATACCCAGTTGAAAAGGTCTTTTAAATTTATGATGTTTGTTTCTTATTTATGTATTTGCAGTAACAACATTTTAAAAGGCACAACAGTGAAAGCAGCATAAGAACTACTCATCTGAAAACATGGGAGTTATACAACAGTTTTTGCTTCTTATTTGGAAGGGTTTATTGCTTCGCCGACGCCACTACATTGTCACAGGATTTGAGGTCATAATTCCCCTCTTGCTATCAGCACTTCTTGCGTATCTCAGGACCCTTGGCCCAACAAACACAGACATTGGAACACCAGGGAAACATAATGCTACTATATTTAAACCAGTAAATCCACTCACTTTGAACTCAGCATTTATTGACTACAGTCAGTCCAACAAAACTTTTTTTTACTGTCCCCAAAAGCAAGGAAATAAACGGTTGTTGGAAAAGGCCTTCAGCAAGATTAAAAAGTCAAGCATGGGTTTTAGAACTCCAAGTAAGAATTAGCTTTTTTATTGTTAATATAAAAATAATGATTACTCTATTTAAATTCAAAAGAATTGGATAAAAATCTTTAAAGTAGGTATCACAAAGCATTTTGTAGAACTATTAGGAACTAAAAGTTTAGACAACATTTCATTTCATTTTTTATCAAATATAAAATTTTCATTAATAATAAAAAATTGCTGTGAATAAATTAAATGTATCACCTAAGGCCACTGAATTATGGATATATCTTGCATTGTGATTGTTTCCCATCCTAGTCCTTCTCAGCTCTTAACTGTTTCTTCTTCCAGCGGTTCCTTATCTCATAGTTTTCTTCGACATAGATCAGCACGATGCCAATAGTACTGGTGACTACTTGGTTGGAGCTTGATTGTATGAATCTGTTCCTCTTTAACGATCTTTCTTTCATCACAGATCAGTTGGTTATTCGGGTTCTGTCAGATGGACTTGTCCTACAATTCCTTTCCAAACCTCATTTGTCACAGGTATTCATTTCCTTCCCTCTGCCTCGTGTTTTCATTATTATGTGGACACTGGCTGCTGTTAGCTCGTTCCAAACATACTCTGCCTGTCATACTCTTCAGCTGCTCCAGGAGATGGCTCGAGTGGACTGGTTAATCAAATTGTAGAAGTCTTTCCTTCAATCTACAATCTGCCCAATATCTGATACATTTGGGTGTTTTTTTTTTCAACATCCATCTCAGTCGGGCCCAACCTTCTCCTCTTTGACTTTGTTTGATGGAGCTTTCAATGCACCATGTTCCTACTACTCCCTCTATTACAGCTCATAAGGTTCTATCACTTTTGGGGAGATGGTCTTCCATGGCCACACTTATCCTCTTAGGTTGTGCTCATGTGAGAGCTCTTCAAATCTTGCAAGGAATCTTTTGCAGGCTCTTATTATCATTCCTCCTACCATAGTCGACGATCTGCATTGGTGGTTGGACAGGACATACACATTGGGGGACACGCTTCCTTCTCCTCCCCTGTATTTACATATTTTCACTGATGCTTCCCTCCAGAAATGGGGGCCATAAGTTGATCAACAGGATGCTTCGGGGTGTTAATTGGCAGCCAAGAAGTTTTTTATTGTATCAACAGCTTCTAGCTGTACATCGGGCCTTGGATCATTTCCCACATCTGGCCAGACATCGTTTGCTAATGATTCATTCTGACAATTCTACAGTGGTTGCTTATCTCAATCACCAAGTTGGCATCCTGTCTTGATCCCCATGTTCCAGGTGCTTTCAATCTTGTCACGGATCATCTTTCCCATCCAGACAAAATCTATTTGATGGAGTGGTCTCTTGATCCTCTTGTTTTTCAGTGGCTCAACCACAAACTACCTCTGTTTTGGTCTTGTCCCTCATCCTCTTGCCCTGGCTGTTGATGCAATCAGTCTTTCTGATTGCTCCTTACTGGCTGGCTCAGCTGTGGTTTCCTCACAGCTGATCGGCCTATTGTTCCTCGTAATGCTGAGTTTTTTACTTGGCTTTTCAATCAGGGATCCTCAGTCTCCTTGATTTATGGTTATCAGACAGCTTTGTCCCAAACCTTTAGTTTTTCCTGATAACGTAGGTTATTTACCTCTCCTACACTTTCCATGTTGATAGGTTCCTTTAAGATTCATCGTCCTCCACAGCGGACTGCTCTTCCAGACTGAGATGTTAATGTGGTCCTCCATTGCCTCTCTTTGCATCTTAACATTGCAATGAAATGAGTGTTGTTGTTTTTTCTTTTTCTGTATATCTATTTTTAATTTCAAAGCAAATACTTATATTAATTTATCAACTATTAATTAATTTATCAGTACAAGAAAACCAAAGAGAGTATCAAGCTATAATAATTCATTTGAAGAAATGATGTAGATTAATTTCTGAAAATTAAACAGTTGTCACAATGGTTTTTTATCTGTATTGTCAAAAAATTCATTTACATTTTATGTAGATTTACAAGGAGTTGATTCTGAAAAGGACATTGAATTACAAGCATCAAAAGCATATGCAGAATCAAAATATGATTCATACTTTATTGGGGGAATTGTTTTTGAAGATACCAGTGACAGTTCTCATGATTTAACCTATAAATTACGTTTACCGAACTGGATGTACAGATTTCAAACATCAAAAACTTATCCACCTTTTTCAGACCCTGGACCAAATACATATGGTAAGAGAGGAATATGTTTCTATGTACATAACTTAGTATATAGAACACTATTTCTTTTTGATTATATAAATAGATGAGAACAGAAAAAAGTGATAAAACTCGGGTTTAAATCCATAAATAAAATTAGTAGCTACTCATTGTTTCAGAAGATAAAAAATGTCATACAAATTTTATTATGGAAACAACGAGTGTGCTTAAGTAGTATTCATCTTTTTAGAACATGGCAAAATTGATGTTATTTGTATTAGCTGAATAATAGATTTGCTTTTGTTAATTTTTATTCTTTAAATCACCATAATTAGGATATAAATTAAAACTAAATAGTCACTGTACAATAATTGCATATAAGTATACAACAAAATAATGTGGAAAGCTGTGTTCATTAAAAATAAATTTTTATATCTTTCTGTAGTACTATCAAATCTGATACAAACTATTATGTTTAATATTTTGTTAGATACTAGCATAAAATGAATTACAAATAAATAAAAATATGTATCAATACTTAAAAACATAATACTTTCTATAAATAGTAGAAGCTGAATATGTAGTGAAAAAGTTAGTGGTTGTGATTATTTGAAGTATGATAGATGGATCTTTTGCCTTTCATGCTAATATCTTTATTTTAGTTTAATAGCATTTTGGGTTGACAAATGAAACAGCAAAATTTTTACACTGCATTTACATGGAAACAAGTATTGTGCATGTGCACATTTTAATTTATTTGGACAGGTGTTTTATTTATTCATTTATTTGTAAATGAATAGTGCTAAAGTATTAGGTTTACACACCTGTTATATAATTTCATAAATTTCATAAAATCTTAAAAGAGCTTATTAGCCCATGAAGGATGTTCCTTCCAGCTCCAAACTATAATCACCCCTCACTACTCATGTATTCATCCAATCTTTTCTTGAACTCAGTTAAATTTTCACCTCCACCACCCTTGAAGGTAGCTCATTCCAAATGCCAACCACCCTGTTTGAAAACTAATACTGTCTAAACTGCAGATGACTCCTATGCTGCAAAATTTGAATTTATGTTCCCTTGTCCTATTGTTTTCACTGCTAAACACAAAAACGTTTGATGGATCTATATTATCAATACCCTTAATAATCTTAAACACTTCAATCAAGTCCCCTCTGACCCTTTTCCTTTCCAGAGAAAACAAGTTTAGAGATTTAAGTCTCTCCTCACAGGACAATCCCGCCATCCAAGGTATCATCCTAATGGCTCTTCTCTGAACCTTCTCCAACAATTCAGTGTCTTTCTTGAGGAAGGGAGCCCAAAACTGTACACAGTACTCTAAATGAGGCCTTACAAGTGATCTATACTGTAAAACAATAATATCCCTTGTCTTGTATTCAGTATTTCTATATATGTTACCCAAAATCCTATTAGCCCTATTGCTAGCTACAATACACAGTTTAGATGACTTAAGTGATTTTTCGATCACAACACTAAGATATTTTTCTTCAAACACAGTATTTAATGTATTCCCATTTAAATTGTAACAATAGTTTGAATTTTGAATACCTACTTGCATCACCTTGCATTTTGGATAGTTAAACATCTTTGATACAGATGTTCATCCCAAAAATTTTAATGTAATCTACAAACTTCAAAATTTTGTTACTCATTCCAGAGTCATAATCATTAATATAAATCACAAAGAGCAGAGGACCCAGCACAGAGCCCTGAGGCACACTGGTTGTAACTGTGATCCAGTCAGATCTAACTCCATTTATTACTACTCACTGCTTTCTACTCTCCAGCCAATTTTCTATCCAATTTAATAACATTCCCACCATACGCACAGGTTTAATGTTTGTAACAAGTCTTTTGTGAGGCACCTTATCAAAACGCTTTCTGTAAATCAAGGTAAACCAAATTCACAGTTTTTTTCTTTTATCAACTCTTGCAGTAACATCCTCAAAGAATGTCAGAAGGTTTTTTAAACAAAACTTTCCCTTAGTGAAATCATTCTGGCTCTTTGACACTATATAAAACTGCTTTAAGTAACTCTGCAATGCATCTTTAATCACGCTCTCCAAAATCTTTCCAACTACTGATGTGAGACTAATGGGCCTATAATTGTCTGGACAATGTTTATCATCTCCTTTAAATATTGGACTAACATTAGCCAACTTCCAGTCTTTTAATACTCTTTCACTACTCAATGACCTATAAGAAAACATTAGCCAGCAGTCAAAAATAAAATATATTTAAGTTCCTTTAAAACTCTAGGATGAAAGTTGTATGGACCAGGGGATTTATCAATTTTGAGGTTCCCAACTTTTCTCATACAATTTCAAAACTTAAAATGATATCTTTTACATCGATATTTTTCTCGTACATTAAGTGCTTTGTTGAGTTAAAATCTACAAGTTGCAAATGTGGAAGAACTATATTGTATCGATAAAAAAAAACAGATCTACATATACAAATAAAGCTACAGATCTTTTAATAACTCTCAAAATATAAGCTGTTCTATCCATATTTTTTGGTACCTAGTGCTTGTCCAAGACTTTTTTGTTTAACAATAATAATAATTTCTACATGAATATATAAAGTACTGTTGGTATAATCTCTTTTTTTTCTGAATAATTAATATGAAATATTGTTTTAGCATGTATGTCTTTGCTAGTCAGACTAGCTTATCTTCTGTAAATATTAATTCATTATCTATTTAAAACGTATTTTCAGGTAGAATAAAGGAGTTCTCTCTTTTTTTTAATAGCAATACATTTTTTTGCTTATGAGCTGTATATTTCCTACTTTCTTGGTTATAGAGAAGAGGAACTCTTTTGATACATATTTTTAAATGTTAGTTTATGTGAAAATAAATCTTTTAAGGTTGAACTATAGGTCTATAACAATTGCTAGATGGACCTCTCTCTCTCTCAATATTTGGGTTTTCATGTTGTTTTTATTATCCAAGCAAAGAATTTTATAATGTACAAAAATATTAATTTTTCAAATATGTTTCCCAGATGAATACAAGTACAGTGGGTTTTTGTGCCTTCAGTCTGCTGTTGCTCTGAGTCATGTTGAAATGCTACAGGAGGATGAAAAAGGAATGAAAGAAAATCTTTCGGTAATATTTCATTTCAGAACTGTAAAATTTTTCTGTGGTTAATTTTTATTACAGTACATATTACACGTTATAAATGTTTTGAATTTGTGTAAATGAGTATTTGGTATTTGATTAAAGAAGACATATAGAAAGTTTAAAGTAGAGCCTGCTACCATAAGATGACATTTAAACAGAAAATATTGTGGAAAATTTTCTTGGTGTATGTACATGTGAATTTGTTTATAAAAAACAAAGCTTCAGCAGTCACTATGTCTATGAGACCTATTGCAAATGTGTCAGGAGAACTTACATAAGCACTAATTTTGGTCATAATACAGATTTTCTTGTTGGCAATCATGTTTTGAATTTGTTCAGTGAGTATTTTGATGCCAACAGTAACTATTGGTGCATACTTTCTACCAATATTAGAAGTTTTATGCTACCTTTAGAGGACTTAGTCATGTCATCTGCCTCTAGCCTGTAGTGAGGTTCCATGTTGGCCCTTATTGATAATCAACATATTATGGCCATATTGTTTTGGGCAGGTTCCACGTTCACGTGGATGCTCATTTGCAGAACATTCACTTTCTTTTTCATGATGACAATAAAAAAAAAAAATTTTGCTTATGCTGATTCAACTTCATTGTTTGAAAAATAGAATTTATCAACTGGCCCTAATTGTGAAGAAGAGTTTGACAGTATGATCTCTTTTTTTTTTTATCAGGTATGCTGTATTTTAAATCTTGAACTCTGCCTGTGAGTGCTACTTTCATGTTAGATGATTCAGTTCTCGATACTTAATACTTTTCTCCTCTTCATTTTTGGCTCATTATTGATACCTTTAGTAATCAATTAAATTTTAATAGCCTTTTAGTGGTGCTATGCTCTTCTACTCATCATCTCATATTTTTTCCCAATGATCATTTTTTCCCTGTACTTGATGAATATGGCTGTCAGGGTTTTGAATATGAGCTTAGTTGGGCTTAGGATTCTTCTACAGTAGGTGTCTATGACTCGTTAGCAATAAATTCGAACAATAAACGGGCTGCACACAATCCACTTGTTTCAAAATAATGTATACAATACAAGTCGGATGTATGTAAAAAAAATTTTTACACTATAGGTTATCACAGTTGTATCTAAAACTCTAAATAATTCTCTATTCTGTTTCTTACTATACAATGTGAGATAAATTCACTTACGTTACCTTGTGGATTAACACAGTTGTACCTCAGTTTTTAAAATTTTGTCTTCTGTTGTCAAAGACCACACAGACGGGTTCAACTACTTTAGAACACCCTTTGACAAAAATTATTCTTATCTCTATTAAACTGTGAAACTCACTAAAATATCACCTATTAAGGCTGATCACTCACATGCCAGCTAACTTCACGTTTTCTAACTTTTTTCTCTGACCAAACTTCACGTTCATTAACTTAATGTTTTCTGACTAAATTTCTAACTTCTTGGTTAAACTGATAATCACTCAGTCTAGATCTGTCTAATTATCTCTCACTTGACTTTTCTCAACTTGCAGTCGCTAGTCACTTATATAAATATAAACACACACACACACACACACCTTGTTCACTGAGTCCTTGAACTTTCTATAAACTACATGATGCTATAATGGAATGATACTCACTTAAGGTAATGAAACAAATACCGAATATTCGAGTAACATGACATCAACAATATTACTGAAGTACAACAATCTAATTGCATACACAACATACGACTCGTACAGAGTGACGTAACGAAATTTGTCACAACTAACACACTTAAAACAATCAACCGTCAACACTACCATCATGAAAACTAAACAAATATAAATACTAAACATTAAATATTAAGTGACAAAATAACCAGATAGTAATGCTTACACTAAACAGTCTTGTATATCCAACAATGGCTCCTTTTGAGATGTTCTTCTTAATAGTAATTATTAAATATCATCTGTTTTCATTCTCTTGTTTCTTTTAGCCAGGACCAAATTTTTGCTTTACAGTCTTGCTCCCTTAGTTGAAATTGTCATGGATGTAGTTTCTATTACCGTATGGCTGTTGTGTTCATTTGATACCTTAGCCTGCCATGCTTTGTTGCTAGGTGCTTGTCCCTCCCCCAGTTTTCTGGTGACATTGAAAGAACTTCTTTCTTCCATCATTAGTCTCTTATTGAGAAGTAGTGTGCCAGTAGGAGCTGATTAGGGTTTTAACATTTAATAATTATTTTGGTTGTAATTTATTTTTATTGCAAATAATGTTCATCCTTCTGTCTTGCCCTTGACGTTTAGTTGAATGATTGCATATTTTGATTGTTTTATCTATTCAGTCTTTTACACACATTTATTTGACTACCCAGCTTGCTACATTTAATGTGTGGATCATCCATAACTCCAGTTCCCATTCTTTGACTCTGAATACTCAATGTCAGTCATGAGGGAACTTTTTTCTTTATGCCTACCATTTCTCCACCTTCTTTCTCAGTGCTCACCTAAATCAGTTATTTCTCATTGCTCCACTGGCATGCTGAACCATTGTTTCTCCTGTATTCATTAACTTTTTCATGAGGAAACAATCCCATTACCACCTTGAGAATGACTTTGAAAAATTCAAAGATCCCTTTTTCATGCTGAAGTTGAACAAGTGGTTTCATGGCTGGCTGTTGTTAGGTCCTTAGTCCAAGAAGTTGAATTCCATTCTAGTGTGACTCAAGTATTAGTCCACTTGTACTGACACTCTTTCCTGAAGGTCTATCAATTCCTATGTCTGCTACTTTCAAATGAAAAAGAAACCATCAATCTTTTTTGTCCCAGTGGTACAAGGACCTCTTCTGAGATTTTTATCTTCAGTAACTCTAAGTTTCTAGAAACTTTCCTAAAAGGGATTTGGGCTTAGTACTCTGACATATTTTAGGTTCTTCCACTTTTAAACCCTTGGTAACTTGTTCACTCTATCAACTACTTTATAAAACATATCTTTCATTGTTTGCATCAGGCAGAAAAGCATACCCTTGATGCTTCAGATGCCTCCTTCTTTTTTTCTCTCAGAAGGATTTGTATTTATACCTTTTTCATGCTGACCTACCTAGGCTTGGGTTGTGAAAGAAGGTAACCATTGATTTTCACCCGTTATTTTGTCCACAGTGAATCATTCATGAAGGCTCAGAAAAGGTTGTTTATAACATATGATGATTAATGCTATTTGGATCTTGCTCTGTCTACATTAACAAAGTTGGCTTGTGCAGCTGACTCAGCTTGTTTATTCTGATGTTCTATAACACCTTAAAAGTGAAATTCAGGTTGCATTTGGAAATGTCTTTAGTGTCCTAGTTGCAGTAACCTTTAGAGTATATATTGCAAGCCAGTGTGTGAATGCATGCAAATATATTCTGGAAGCTTTACTTACATCATATTGCTGTCTTCTCAGCTTCAGGACTTCCATTTACCTCTGGATGTGATTTTTCAAACCAGATGGAGTTTCTGGAAAATGCAATTTCTCCTTGTAATATAAGACTCCATACTGTATGTTTTCATTTAGTCAATACACTTGCATGTCACTTACCTCTCCATTTGTCTTAGACAAAATCCCACCTTCTACATAGCAGCTACATGAGAGAGTAATGCTCTCTGGAAGTGGACAGAGGATGCCTTTGCTAGTACATTTTATTACCTCCACATGCAAGTCCTTGCGTGGAAAGTGTCACATTGGAGATGTGACACTCATTCTCCATATGATGTCTCATATTTTCAGGATGAAAAATCACCCACCTAAGTATTTTTAAGTCTCTTTAGATTTCCAGTGACTAGACTCACTCTCACCTTGATTACCTCTTTTACCACTTCCTATGATCACACTTAAGAAGGTACATGGCTGCATATGCTTTATTATCATCACCCAACCTCTATGTATACATAAATATATCTTACCAATGGGTGTCCAGATTGAGGAGGTAGCCTGCTAAGAAAAATCTTTTTTGAATGTCCTCATTTTCTTTGAAGCTGGTACATTCCACTCCATTTCCTTTTTAGTTTGGTTCTGTATTCTAATCAAACACTGTTTGACCACTTAATTCACATGTGGTTTAGGTTGTTACCTTTATCCCTAAAAGCCTCACATTTGTGGAATCATGTTATGACACTTTTGAGTTCCCTCCTCCATCTCAGTATATGTATTATTACTTTTACATGTTTCATACATGAATTTATTTTGAATTTTACATCTCTGAAGTACTTTACACCCACCTCTCCACAGTTGGAAAGATTATATCATTATGACTGCAAACAAAGAAATATGGCTTATGTTAGGATAGCAGCAAGGGTTATTTATGTATGTTCTCCTGATGCTTGTGCAATAAGGCAAGGGAGAGTGGAGAATTCTGGGTAAGTTTTTGTATGCTCTGCATTTAATCAAGAACACTCAGAATTTGAAGTAACGTGGCTCTTGGCAACATTACATCAACTCAGTAAGAGAAGTATTTCAGAGGTTGAAATTAAAGTCCTTTAATTGTAAAAGTGCAATATTTAGAATTTTAAGTATCTAAAATTATATTAAAATGAAAGTGTTTGTTTCTTCCCATTCAAAATTTTTACTGTAACAAGCTATACTATTATACCAGTCATTTTAAGTTGCATACTGTAATTAACAAAAGTATTTTTAAATGTGCATAACACATTTGAACTTCTAATAAGGAGCTTTAGTAATTTTAGATGGATGTATAAGTATGAGGAAATACTAAAGATGAAACTTGAAAGAGACTGCTGCTTCATTTACCTGTGCACTTTAGATACCTTTTACTAAATTATGATTGGCCATTTTTAATAAATGTTTTTATTGAATTGCTAATAAGTTTAATTTATTATTTGATCCAAGAATTGGTTTGTCTTTACAGTTTACTACAGAAATACAGCAGTATCCTTACCCTCCATACTTTGAAAGCAGTTTTAATATTGCAACACTGATTCCTACAATGATTATTACTGGTTTAATAATTTTGGTTCCAGTTATTGTGCGACGGATTGTGGCTGAAAAATCAAATGGAGCAAAAGTGAGTAGATTTCGATACTTTTAAAATAGATTCATCGAGGTATTTAACTATAAAGTTTATAGAGTAGGAATTTTTGAATAGATAAGAGTCAGTATTTTTCGACTTTTTATTAGGTGTCATGATATCATCAAGATTGAGTTTTCAAATTTAAAAAACTTTTTAATGTTGGCTCTTATGATAGAGTAAATGAGTCATAAGTAATAGTTTTTTTTGCTGTTCAGTCTTACCATACATTGTTATAAAATTGTGACTGATGTTTAATTTGAAAACAAAAACATGTTAGTAGAGGAACAAACCCTTAAGTAACACTTTTTAAACTAACCTATTTTTTGTACCAAAATGTAATTTTTAGAACTAATTATTCTACATTAAACTTTTTTAAATTTTTAAAAAGATGTGCACCCACATATGAACGTGGATAAGATAAATAATAATGTTCAGAAGCACACCCTTAGGGTCCACTTATTTCGGTTGCAAAATTTCAGGTTAAGTTCTTTCTTCTTGGAGCTATGGTGGTCACATTTCTTTTCTATGTGGTTTTTCACTAGCTTGCCTCATTAAAAAGATGCACACACACATGGATAAGTAATAATATGTAGATGCACACTCTCAGGGTCCACTTAATACATGTGCAAAATTTAAGGTTTCTAAGTTCTTTCCTCTCGGAGTTATGGTAGTCACACATAGAAACACAGACACATCCTACTATTATTATAGATTTACCAAAAACTACAAACTTGTATAATAAAAACATTCCTCATAACCTGTTTCTATATTTAATAACCACTTAACAAAACTTTATAAAGCCAGGATAAAGTTAGTCCTCATGGCATTGTCAATACATGCGAATTCATGTTTTGTGGAATTTGCTCAGAGCTAAAAACTGTCAAAATAATGTAATTCAATAACTGATTACTTTTTCTGTCACTAAATAAAGGAAATCAGAAATGAATTAATAAAATAGAAATTTTATGGTCAGCATAAGGTGCATTTGCAAATGCAGCCTAAAAGTACATAGTTCTTTTTGTTCTCTCTTTTAAACAAATGCTTTAAGGTTCAGCTTGTCAGTCACCGAAAAAACTATGGAAAATTTAGTGACAAGCTACTTTCTTAACTATATTAACCATCTATTTTTTAAATGTATGAAATACCTACATTCATATGTAGTTATAATGAAACCTCCCACAGCTAAAGGTACTAAGTAAGCCCTAAAGTGGGGGGTAATTTTCAATTAATTTTATTTTTGTATTAGTAATGTAAAATAATCCAATAAAGGATTTATTTAAAAAAATATATATATGTAAGGAACCATTCTTTTTTTTATGTAATTTTTTGCTAGCTTTCCTCACATTATAAAGATTTTGCATGTGAAATTTGAACATTTTCTGATGCATAAAAGTATTTTTCATCTTAAAATGAAAATTACTTTGCACGTTGGATAGGCAACATGTGAAAAGAAAAAACGGCATGAGAAAAAGATTGCTTAACAAACCTTAAAACTTAATAAAAAATTTGATATTTTCCACATGAAAGCATTGTAATGTTTACTGATAACCTGCCAAATTTCGTTAACATACACTTACTAATTTAAGTTATAGCACGAAAACTATAACAAACACAAAATGGTTATGAGGTTGGTCCCAGGGACAGAGCCCATGTTGAAAGAGTTAAACAGTACCTGTTGTCAAGTATTTATTTAAAAGGCAAGTTCAAGATAGTTATCAAAAATTTCTTAAGGAAAAAAACTATATTTCATCTGTTATTTTCACTAATGAATCTCTGTACGAGTTCGGTAGATTTGATCAATCTCGTAACAACCATAAAAAAATTAGGAAATAAATATAAATTATGCCTCTTTCATTCTAGAGTGACAACAAATTACAGTAGGAAAACATAAATGTTTAGACTAAATAGCTTAAATCTCCTAACGTTATACATTTATTATTTTTATTATATTGATCTTTCAGCTGTGCCTGGCTAACAGTACAAAAGTTACAATGATGTGGCACACGTGCACTCATGTTATTGTATCCAATAATATAAAACTGACCTTTAGTCTTTACAAAGTGACCTGTCTTTGCTGTGTTTTAGCAGACTAATATT